>NW_027453526.1:0-22500 GCF_964194025.1 Convolutriloba macropyga | reverse complement strand
GCTACTAATTCACACGGTACTGAGCTCAACAACATTAAATTTGTTCAGCAAGACTTTCACATGTTGATGTTTTGGCTTTCGCCTACTAGAAGCAACATAATACTCGTCTTGTTAGCTCATTCAATGAGAATAGCTTTTCCCGTTGAGAATTTTTGCCTTCAATTGGCGTTGTAGTGAGTTTGGCTACTCAGATCACCAAATACTTGTGACAATTCGAACCAGAAATGTTTTCAATTTTCACATGCTGATGTTTCGGATTCAACCTACTAGAAGCAGCATAATACTTGTATTCAACAATTTCTGTATCAAATCCCAGTTTTCTCTGGTGCATCTTTGCCAAACTATTCCAAACTGCCTGAGTCTGAATACCAATTACAGGTACTAGTAAATGCACGTTACTAAGGACTATATAGTTCTAGGTTACTGTACACAACGACGTTCACATGTTGATGTTTCAGCTGCCGCTTACTAGAAACAACATAATACTTATCGTGCATACCTTTCCATAACTTGTCCTTTTCAGATGCATTAGTTTC
The DNA here is from genome assembly GCF_964194025.1 of Convolutriloba macropyga. Classification (NCBI taxonomy): domain Eukaryota; kingdom Metazoa; phylum Xenacoelomorpha; order Acoela; family Convolutidae; genus Convolutriloba; species Convolutriloba macropyga. The sequence continues at coordinate 21,964 of NW_027453526.1, read as the reverse complement.
CCTTTGTCTTGGCTTCTACAGTCAGACTGGCTACTAGTAACAGCACAGTACTAATCACATATCGTTCTACAGTTTGCAGACAACTTTCACATGTTGATGTTTCAGCTTTCGCCTACTAGAAACAACATAATACTCGCTGTATACATTTGTAGTTCTCTATGTAACTTTCATGTGAAGAAGTTTCGCCAGTCTTTTTGACTGTCTCAAATCTGAGTCATGCTTAGGCTACTAGTTGCTTCATAGTACTTATCGCCTCGAGATCATTGAACAAAACTTGATTTTCACATGTTGCTGTTTCAGCTTCCGCTTACTAGAAACAACATAATACTAGTCTCATTAAGTTCCGTCTCTTTGCAATTTTCTTATGAAGAAAATTCGCCATCACAATGACTCCAGCAGTTCTTGATCAAGGAATGCAATCATTGATCAGAATGCTATTATTTGAATCGGTTCTGCTTTAAGTGTTCCAATTTTATTGGAAGCACCAACAATAGAACATCAATGTGTTCAATCGAGAGTTATATAACCCTGAATCGGACGCAGTCAACAGCCGAAGCCGAGACCGCCTTTTGCGTTAGAGAGGTCGGTAAACAAATCTTGCGATTCATACCGAATTAACACATATAGCTGTGCTCCTCTTCGTAAAGCGAGCCAAGTGATCCCCTGTTGAAGGATGTATTTGGACCAATCTAGTAGCATTTGGTTTCCAACAAGCTCTCCCAAGTTAGCTTACTTATTGGGCTTTTCAACCAATTCGGTTGGCTACAAGCATCATCAAAGTACTAGCCACAGTTTGATCGCAAAATTCTACGACTTTCACATGTTGATGTTTCGGCTTGCGCTTAGCCTACTATAAGCAACATAATACTAGTCATATCATAGAGCGTGATCAGCTTGTGACGTTCTCATGATGAAGTTTCACCAACAGTGTCTCACTTCGAGCTTAAATCCAGCTACTAGTAACTACACAGTACTGACTGCAACGATAACTTTTATCTATACCTTTCACATGCTGCGCTTTCGGCCAGGGCCTACTAACGTCAACATAATACTCGATATAAACTTTTGTTCATGATGCAGCTTCCCCATGCAGAAGTTTCGCCTTCAAATGCTCTCTTGGCCATATGACGTAAGAAAAGGTTACTAGTAACATCACAGTACTAGCCACAGTTTGATTGCAAAATTCTACGACTTTCACATGTTGATGTTTCGGCTTGCGCTTAGCCTACTAGAAGCAACATAATACTAGTCATATCATAGAGCGTGATCAGCTTGTGACGTTCTCATGATGAAGTTTCACCAACAGTGTCTCATTTCGAGCTTAAATCCAGCTACTAGTAACTACACAGTACTGACTGCAACGCTAACTTTTATCTATACCTTTCACATGCTGCGCTTTCGGCCAGGGCCTACTAACGTCAACATAATACTCGATATAAACTTTTGTTCATGATGCAGCTTCCCCATGCAGAAGTTTCGCCTTCAAATGCTCTCTTGGCCATATGACGTAACACAAGGTTACTAGTAACATCACAGTACTAGCCACAATTTGATCGCAAAATTCTACGACTTTCACATGTTGATGTTTCGGCTTGCGCTTAGCCTACTATAAGCAACATAATACTAGTCATATCATAGAGCGTGATCAGCTTGTGACGTTCTCATGATGAAGTTTCACCAACAGTGTCTCACTTCGAGCTTAAATCCAGCTACTAGTAACTACACAGTACTGACTGCAACGATAACTTTTATCTATACCTTTCACATGCTGCGCTTTCGGCCAGGGCCTACTAACGTCAACATAATACTCGATATAAACTTTTGTTCATGATGCAGCTTCCCCATGCAGAAGTTTCGCCTTCAAATGCTCTCTTGGCCATATGACGTAAGAAAAGGTTACTAGTAACATCACAGTACTAGCCACAGTTTGATTGCAAAATTCTACGACTTTCACATGTTGATGTTTCGGCTTGCGCTTAGCCTACTAGAAGCAACATAATACTAGTCATATCATAGAGCGTGATCAGCTTGTGACGTTCTCATGATGAAGTTTCACCAACAGTGTCTCATTTCGAGCTTAAATCCAGCTACTAGTAACTACACAGTACTGACTGCAACGCTAACTTTTATCTATACCTTTCACATGCTGCGCTTTCGGCCAGGGCCTACTAACGTCAACATAATACTCGATATAAACTTTTGTTCATGATGCAGCTTCCCCATGCAGAAGTTTCGCCTTCAAATGCTCTCTTGGCCATATGAGGTAACACAAGGTTACTAGTAACATCACAGTACTAGCCACAATTTGATCGCAAAATTCTACGACTTTCACATGTTGATGTTTCGGCTTGCGCTTAGCCTACTAGAAGCAACATAATACTAGTCATATCATGGAGCGTGATCAGCTTGTGACGTTCTCATGATGAAGTTTCACCAACAGTGTCTCATTTCGAGCTTAAATCCAGCTACTAGTAACTACACAGTACTGACTGCAACGATAACTTTTATCTATACCTTTCACATGCTGCGCTTTCGGCCAGGGCCTACTAATGTCAACATAATACTCGATATAAACTTTTGTTCATGATGCAGCTTCCCCATGCAGAAGTTTCGCCTTCAAATGCTCTCTTGGCCATATGACGTAACACAAGGTTACTAGTAACATCACAGTACTAGCCACAATTTGATCGCAAAATTCTACGACTTTCACATGTTGATGTTTCGGCTTGCGCTTAGCCTACTAGAAGCAACATAATACTAGTCATATCATAGAGCTTGATCAGCTTGTGACATTCTCATGATGAAGTTTCACCAACAGTGTCTCATTTTGAGCTTAAATCCAGCTACTAGTAACTACACAGTACTGACTGCAACAATAACTTTTATCTATACCTTTCACATGCTGCGTTTTCGGCCAAGGCCTACTAACGTCAACATAATACTCGATATAAAATTTTGATCATGATGCAGCTTTCCCATGCAGAAGTTTCGCCTTCAAATGCTCTCTTGGCCATATGACGGAACACCAGGTTACTAGTAACATCACAGTACTAGCCACAGTTTGATTGCAAAATTCTACGACTTTCACATGTTGATGTTTCGGCTTGCGCTTAGCCTACTAGAAGCAACATAATACTAGTCATATCATAGAGCGTGATCAGCTTGTGACGTTCTCATGATGAAGTTTCACCAATAGTGTTTCATTCGAATTGGTTCTGCTTTAAGCTCTCCAATTGTTTTGGATGAACCAGTTTTGCCCTTCGAAGCCACTTTTGTGAGCTTTTGTGGGTCTTTACCAAGAGGATATACCTCAAGGCCTCTTTCAATTCCTTTAAGTTCTTTCAACTCCTTTACAGTTTCTAGGTTCACATAGCTGCAAACCTTATTTCTAGTTTTAAGTCTGGCCAACTTGGGGAGAGTTGGTGCAGACCGTGACCAATTCTAGTAGGATGCCACAACAAGAATGTGATCAACTTAGCTTGTCGATGAACCTGCCCCACATTCAAACAACTCTATCGCCTTTTCCTCGTATAGTTATATGCGAGGGCCTCTCATAGAGAGCGCTGTTAGCAACCTTTTCCACATAGACGATAAAGTTGTGAGTGTTTTGCACATGGCTGTTGTCATCACCACGTGACGAGTCAACTCAGCTTGACTCTCTACACTCCGACAAGCTTTGCACATACGCCTTTAGTTCAGTATGTGTCTTTAATCTGACTCCGGTGCCTCAAGCCGGAAAAATTGTCAGATTATGATCATTATCGGTTAGTCATCCCGATGCAAGATCGTATCGTACTGTCTTTGTCTACCTCCAGATTCCGAAGAACAGGAGGAGACTCTCCCAGACCTACATATCTGGGAGAATGTTCAGAGGGCGAGAAGCTGTGGATTACTCTCCCCTAAGAACTGACTAAACTTTACCCTCGTCCAAGGTAAGTTTATTTTAGCTAGCCTTCTATGTAAAGGATCTGAGGCTAAGCTGTGTTTTTTCGAGCCTTTGGCTCGGAGCAAGTTCAGTGGGCGCCCCGAGTAGCTCAACTCTTTCCCACTGAACAGCGCAACGCTCTGTCACTCGCTGGGATTTTTGCGTGTCGGTTCTAACCACGCGACTTGTGGACCTTTTTAGGCCTTTCTCATTCACAAGTCTATAGCTGGGCTTCTATAACCCAGCTTCTGAGATCTAGATAGCTGCAGTTCTGCTAGGCTGCTTTTGCTAACTAGTCTCCCTTTAAGCAGTCCCTTGCCATGACTGCTGAACTATGTATCCACACAAGTAGTTTTTGAGCTCGATACATAATTCGAGATTGGTTGCCAAGCAATCTCTAGCGACAGAGCGTCATGCGCACTACAGACATGGCCTCTACCAGCAGCCATGCCCGAAGGAATCAATCACTGATCCTTCCGCAGGTTCCCCTACGGAAACCTTGTTACGACTTTTACTTCCTCTAGACAATTAAGCTCGATCCGCTTCATCCCGTTGCCGGAGACCGAAGTCCCAACAGTAGGAATTTGCAATTCTTGCTTAACTATCCAATCAGTAGTAGCGACGGGCGGTGTGTACAAAGGGCAGGGACGTAATCCCTATGAGTTGTTGACTCATAAGTACCAGGAATTCCTGGTTCACGTCTGCAAGTTACAACAGACGATCCCCTTGAAGCGCTGTACTTTTCTCTGATTGCCCAGTCCATTTCGGACCAAGGGCTGAGTACTCAATCTAAAAGTACACAGTGTAGCGCGCGTGCAGTCCAGAACATCTAAGGGCATCACAGACCTGTTATAGCCTCACTTCATCTGCGGTATTTAATTCCGCATAGTTCCTCTAAGAAGTGTTTGAATTCACATATAGTGAATTTCATTATTTAGATGGAGAAGATCTCGTTCGTTATCGGAATTAACCAGACAGATCACTCCACTAACTAAGAACGGCCATGCACCACCGCCCATATAATCATGAAAGATATTCAATCTGTCAATCCTTAAGATGTCTGGACCGGGTGAGTTTTCCCGTGTTGAGTCAAATTAAGCCGCAGGCTCCACTCCTGGTGGTGCCCTTCCGTCAATTCCTTTAAGTTTCGATTTTGCAACCATACTTCCCCCGGAACCAATAAACTTTGGTTTCCCGGTTAATCTCTTGCCAAGTCAAGATCGACTTTGACAAATTGTAGGTTGGTATAGTTTATGGTCAGAATTACGAGGGTATCTAATCCTCTTCAATACTCTGACTTTCGTTCTTGATTAATGAAAACATTCTTGGCAAATGCTTTCGCAGTAGTTTGTCTTGCCACGATCCAAGAATTTCACCTCTAACGTAGCAATACAAATGCCCCCGTCTGTTCCTTTCAATCATTACCGCACTCAGCCAACCGGCATCAATCGAGTAGCGGGTCATTCTCCATTATTCCATGCTTTATTATTCGATCCCAAAGGATGCTTTGAACACTCTAATTTTCTCAGGGTGAAAACACCGTTTCCACAGTTCGTCACATTTAAGTGCAAACTATTTCTTCGATGCGAAGGATGAGCGGAACGAGTCAACAGATTTAACTGAAGACCATGTTGCCGTTCTACTCAAACAGATCCAACTATGAGCTTTTTAAACGCAGCAACTATTGCATACGCTTGTAGAGGCTGGTATTACCGCGGCTGCTGGCACCAGACTTGCCCTCTACTCGTTCATCAATGGAGCTTTTAAGTCCATTCCATTCTGATTACAAACCATAAAGGTTCATATCATTATTTCTAGTCACTACCTCCTCGTGCGGAGAGTGGGTAATTTGCGTGCCTGCTGCCTTCCTTGGATGTGGTAGCCGTTTCTAAGGCTCCCTCTCCGGAATCGAACCCTGATTCCCCGTTACCCGTCACAACCATGGTAGTCCGTTACACTACCATCATAGGTTGATAGGTCAGAAATTCGGAAGTTCCGTCCCCAAGCCGAAGCTATCTGGGATCTTTCAGTTACTAGGACTCATCACGGGATGTGTCTGTACTTAGCAAATCACCCGGTGTAGTCTTGTAAAAGTCTCCGACAGTGTCGGACAATCAGCATGCATTAGCTGCAGGGTTACCGCAGTTATTCATTTAGCTTGCAAATCAACTAATAGATAGTAACTGATTTAATGAGCCATTCGCGGTTCCACTTTTTCAAGCTTCGCTTGCACATGCATGGCTTAGTCTTTCAGACAAGCATATGGCAACTGACAGGATCAATCAGTTTAATTGTACTTTGAACAATCTTTCGATTTGTTCGAATTTAGAAAGACATAGCCTTGCGGCCTCGTCAATCTTGCTTTGAGCTTTTTAAATCACGAAGAGTTTCAATGCATGCTTTGGCATGGCTACTAGTTACTACACAGTACTCTACACACTTAGAGTTACCCACGATTACACATTTCACATGCTGATGTTTCGGCTCGCGCGTACTAGAAACAGCATAATACTATGTGTACTGGTAGATAGCGCTCTGTGAGCATTTCCCATGAGCAGGTTTTGCCCTCCAAATCTCTGTTCTACTGTTACCAATACCGGCTAACAACTGTATCATACTAGGGAGAATTGACTCATGATTTAAAAACCAGATGTTCACATGTCGATGTTTCGGCTCTCGCCTACTAGAAACAACATAATACTAGTCTGTTAAAAATCTCAATCACGCCGCCTCTTCAGATACAGAAGTTTTACCTTTTATTGGTTAGAGAACAGCTTTCCAGCTGTCGACATGGTTACTAGTAACAACACCGTACTCAACACAAAAACTTTTCAACTTCACAACTTTCACATGCTGATGTTTCTGCTTTCGCATACTAGAAACAGCATAATACTTATTGTTTTGTCAAGTAATTTGTGTGTCTTTCCCATGTGAAGTTTCACCGGTCAACAATGTTTCCCTGACCAATTACGGCTACTAGTAGCTGTATAATACTAGGGAAAATGATTGAGGATTTAATATCAGATTTTCACATGTTGATGTTTCGGCTTTCGCCTACTAGAAACAACATAATACTAGTCTGCTAAGAAATCTCGCTCAAATTGCCTTTCACATACAGAAGTTTCACCTTCTATTGGTTAGAGAACAGTTCTCAGCTGTCGACATGGTTACTAGTAACAACATCGTACTCAACACAAAAATTCTTCAACTTCACAACTTTCACATGCTGATGTTTCTGCTTTCGCGTACTAGAAACAGCATAATACTTATTGCTTTGTCAAGAAGTGTGTGTGTCTTTCCCATGCGAAAGTTTCACCGGTCAGCAATAATTGCCGTGTCCAATTAAGGTTACTCATAGCTGTATAATACTAGGGAAAATGATTGAGGATTTAATATCAGATTTTCACATGTTGATGTTTCGGCTTTCGCCTACTAGAAACAACATAATACTAGTCTGCTAATAAATCTCGCTCAAATTGCCTTTTCACATACAGAAGTTTCACCTCTTCTTGGTCACTGTACAGATGATGCTGTCTGTTCTTTATTTGGTTCTGCTTATTATAAGGAGGGGCATCACTCCTTCCTCCTTGGTTTGCATGCATTAAGCCTGCTTTGTGAAAAGCGTATCTTTCTAGCTTTTCTTCGCCTTACTCGAGTAGGACGATACAATCCAGACATTAGTCAGTCTTGGTGTAAAGTCACTGAGTATTATTCGGTTCTGCTTTATTCAGCAATATGCTGTATAATTGTTGTAATTTGCGAACATATTTGTTCTCAGTTCCGAACTACTAGCGACGACAGATTACCAGCGGTCATGAGCCATCAAGGTAGTTCTTTGGTGCATCAAGTAGAGAGGTGCCATCAAACAACACTTCCCTAATAATGCTACACACATAGAATTTGCTACAGTGCAGCTTTTTACTTTGCAAAATTTGCGCACAAATTTTGCATAGAATAAATGTTTTATCAAGATTTTTAGATCCCCTCCCTTGAGAGAACGTTACTCCTTTAAGTGAACACCCCGCGGCGTCCTGTTGTTATTGCTTATAACCATTTCGCAAGCCGGAGGCATAATGCACTACGCAAGCCGCTACTTTGGCACAGAGGCACCTAGTTTTACACCCGGGACTTCAGGTGGCCCAGTTTTACACCCAGTACAGCGGTGCCAGTTGGTAACCCGGTGGATCCTCGGAGACCAGACATGATCATAGATCAAACCCGATGTATGCTACTCCTGAACGTATAGTATCTCCACTGTGCAATGAAATTATCGTTCGTTTCGGGCCTTCCTATACGTTCAGCAGACAATCGCTAGGAATTCACCTCGTGACCCGTGGTGACCACACTGGATTTCAAGTTTATTGATTTGGACAGACCTGTCATTTATTTTGCTTTTCAGCTTCAGTTCTGCTCGATCTAGCTTGCCTAAGGCTTGATCTCGCTTTGCTCACCCCTGTAGGAGCCTCTACTAGTACCACTCGGAGTAATGGGGAATCCACCAGACCTAATCGATGAATGCCATCAAACAACAAACATCATACCCGGCTTCATCAGGCATATTTTATTACTTCCGAGAGGTACTTTAGTATCAGATCTTTCTCCATGCCTCTTATGAGGACCCGTCAGACCTTTCGGTTTATCGTTTAGCTTCAGTCCTGCTCGATCTAGCTTTCCCAAGGCTCGATCTAGCTCTATTCGCCCCACTAGAGGGCTCTCTAAGACCCCTCGGTCTTAGTGTTAGCTCCGGTACTGCTCGGTCGTGCTTGCTGAAGGCCCGACCCAGCTTTAGTTAGATTCTCGTACTTTCTCTTGGCCTCTCTAGGAGGACCAGACAGACCTCTCGGTCTATCGTTTAGCTTCAGTCCTGCTCGATCTAGCTTGCCCAAGGCTTGATCAAGCTCTATTCGCCCCGCTAGAGGGCTCTCTAAGACCCCTCGGTCTTAGTGTTATCTTCTGTAATGCCTAACCAAGCTTACTACAGGCCTTGGTCAGGTCTTTATCGGTCACCGATTAGTAACAGACCAATCATAGGGCCTTCCACCCTATCCGGGTTGAGGTCTTTAGTCCAGCCATATTTTGACAAGACACCTCTCCCTAATAATGCCCCACACATAGAATTACTGTCCATGCAGTATTTAACTTGTGTTTTTTTCTAAAATTTGATTTTCACTTTTTGGAGGTTCATTTGCTCCTCTGACACTCTTTCAGCTTCAATCTTACTCGATCTAGCTTTCCCAAGGCTCGATCTAGCTCTATTCGCCCCACTAGAGGGCTCTCTAAGACACTTCGGTCTTAGTGTTAGCTCCGGTCTTGCTCAATCGTGCTTGCTGAAGGCGCGATCAAGCTTTAGTTAGCTTCTCGTACTTCCTCTTGGCCTCTCTAGGAGGACCAGACAGACCTCTCGGTCTATCGTTTAGCTTCAGTCCTGCTCGATCTAGCTTTCCCAAGGCTCGATCTAGCTCTATTCGCCCTGCTAGAGGGCTCTCTAAGACCCCTCGGTCTTAGTGTTAGCTCCGGTACAGCTCGGTCGTGCTTGCTGAAGGCCCGATCAAGCTTTAGTTAGATTCTCGTACTTTCTCTTGGCCTCTATAGGAGGACCAGACAGACCTCTCGGTCTATCGTTTAGCTTCAGTCCTGCTTGATCTAGCTTTCCCAAGGCTCGATCTAGCTCTATTCGCCCTGCTAGAGGGCTCTCTAAAGACCCCTCGGTCTTAGTGTTAGCTCCGGTACAGCTCGGTCGTGCTTGCTGAAGGCCCGATCAAGCTTTAGTTAGCTTCTCGTTTTTTCTCTTGGCCTCTCTAGGAGGACCAGACAGACCTCTCGGTCTATCGTTTAGCTTCAGTCCTGCTCGATCTAGCTTTCCCAAGGCTCGATCTAGCTCTATTCGCCCCGCTAGAGGGCTCTCTAAGACCCCTCGGTCTTAGTGTTAGCTCCGGTACAGCTCGGTCGTGCTTGCTGAAGGCCCGATCAAGCTTTAGTTGGCTTCTCGTACTTTCTCTTGGCCTCTCTAGGAGGACCAGACAGACCTCTCGGTCTATCCTTTAGCTTCAGTCCTGCTCGATCTAGCTTTCCCAAGGCTCGATCTAGCTCTATTCGCCCCGCTAGAGGGCTCTCTAAGACCCCTCGGTCTTAGTGTTATCTCCTGTAATGCCTAACCAAGCTTACTACAGGCCTTGGTCAGGTCTTTATCGGTCACCGATTAGTAACAGACCGATCATAGGGCCTTCCACCCTATCTGGGTTGAGGTCTTTAGTCCAGCCATATTTTGACAAGACACCTCCCCCTAATAATGCCCCACACATAGAATTACTGTTTATGCAGCTTTTCACTTGTGAAATTTTTAATTTTCGCAATTATTATAGAATAAGTGTTTGCGCAGCTTTTCATAGGTCGAGCTCTAGCTAGCTAGCTCAAGCTAGCTAGCTAGCTCAAGCTCAAGCTATCTAGCTCAAGCTCAAGCCAGCTAGCTCAAGCTCAAGCTAGCTAGCTAGCTCAAGCTCAAGCTAGCTAGCTAGCTCAGCTCAAGCTAGCTAGCTCAAGCTCAAGCTAGCTAGCTCAAGCTCAAGCTAGCTAGCTAGCTCAAGCTCAAGCTCAAGCTAGCTAGCTCAAGCTCAAGCTCAAGCTAGCTAGCTAGCTCAAGCTCAAGCTAGCTAGCTAGCTCAAGCTCAAGCTAGCTAGCTAGCTCAAGCTCAAGCTAGCTAGCTCAAGCTCAAGCTAGCTAGCTAGCTCAAGCTCAAGCTAGCTAGCTAGCTCAAGCTCAAGCTAGCTAGCTAGCTCAAGCTCAAGCTAGCTAGCTAGCTCAAGCTCAAGCTCAAGCTAGCTAGCTCAGCTCAAGCTAGCTAGCCTCAAGCTCAAGCTAGCTAGCTCAAGCTCAAGCTAGCTAGCTAGCTCAAGCTCAAGCTCAAGCTAGCTAGCTAGCTCAAGCTCAAGCTAGCTAGCTAGCTCAAGCTCAAGCTAGCTAGCTAGCTCAAGCTCAAGCTCAAGCTAGCTAGCTAGCTCAAGCTCAAGCTAGCTAGCTAGCTCAAGCTCAAGCTAGCTAGCTCAAGCTCAAGCTAGCTAGCTCAAGCTCAAGCTAGCTAGCTCAAGCTCAAGCTAGCTAGCTAGCTCAAGCTCAAGCTAGCTAGCTCAAGCTCAAGCTAGCTAGCTCAAGCTCAAGCTAGCTAGCTCAAGCTCAAGCTAGCTAGCTAGCTCAAGCTCAAGCTCAAGCTAGCTAGCTCAAGCTCAAGCTCAAGCTAGCTAGCTAGCTCAAGCTCAAGCTAGCTAGCTAGCTCAAGCTCAAGCTCAAGCTAGCTAGCTCAAGCTCAAGCTCAAGCTAGCTAGCTAGCTCAAGCTCAAGCTAGCTAGCTAGCTCAAGCTCAAGCTAGCTAGCTAGCTCAAGCTCAAGCTAGCTAGCTCAAGCTCAAGCTCAAGCTCAAGCTAGCTAGCTAGCTCAAGCTAGCTAGCTAGCTCAAGCTCAAGCTAGCTAGCTAGCTCAAGTTCAAGCTAGCTAGCTAGCTCAAGCTCAAGCTAGCTAGCTAGCTAGCTCAAGCTCAAGCTAGCTAGCTCAAGCTCAAGCTAGCTAGCTCAAGCTCAAGCTAGCTAGCTAGCTCAAGCTCAAGCTCAAGCTAGCTAGCTCAAGCTCAAGCTCAAGCTAGCTAGCTAGCTCAAGCTCAAGCTAGCTAGCTAGCTCAAGCTCAAGCTAGCTAGCTAGCTCAAGTTCAAGCTAGCTAGCTAGCTCAAGCTCAAGCTAGCTAGCTCAAGCTCAAGCTAGCTAGCTCAAACTCAAGCTAGCTAGCTAGCCAAGTTCAAGCTAGCTAGCTAGCTCAAGCTCAAGCTAGCTAGCTAGCTCAAGCTCAAGCTAGCTAGCTCAAGCTCAAGCTAGCTAGCTCAAGCTCAAGCTAGCTAGCTAGCTCAAGCTCAAGCTCAAGCTAGCTAGCTCAAGCTCAAGCTCAAGCTAGCTAGCTAGCTCAAGCTCAAGCTAGCTAGCTAGCTCAAGCTCAAGCTAGCTAGCTAGCTCAAGTTCAAGCTAGCTAGCTAGCTCAAGCTCAAGCTAGCTAGCTCAAGCTCAAGCTAGCTAGCTCAAGCTCAAGCCAGCTAGCTCAAGCTCAAGCTCAAGCTAGCTAGCTAGCTCAAGCACAAGCTTGCTAGCTAGCTCAAGCTCAAGCTAGCTAGCTCAAGCTCAAGCTAGCTAGCTCAAGCTCAAGCTAGCTAGCTCAAGCTCAAGCTCAAGCTAGCTAGCTAGCTCAAGCACAAGCTTGCTAGCTAGCTCAAGCTCAAGCTAGCTAGCTCAAGCTCAAGCTAGCTAGCTCAAGCTCAAGCTAGCTAGCTAGCTCAAGCTCAAGCTCAAGCTAGCTAGCTCAAGCTCAAGCTCAAGCTAGCTAGCTAGCTCAAGCTCAAGCTAGCTAGCTAGCTCAAGCTCAAGCTAGCTAGCTAGCTCAAGCTCAAGCTAGCTAGCTCAAGCTCAAGCTCAAGCTAGCTAGCTAGCTCAAGCTAGCTAGCTAGCTCAAGCTCAAGCTAGCTAGCTAGCTCAAGTTCAAGCTAGCTAGCTAGCTCAAGCTCAAGCTAGCTAGCTAGCTCAAGCTCAAGCTATCTAGCTCAAGCTCAAGCTAGCTAGCTCAAGCTCAAGCTAGCTAGCTAGCTCAAGCTCAAGCTCAAGCTAGCTAGCTCAAGCTCAAGCTCAAGCTAGCTAGCTAGCTCAAGCTCAAGCTAGCTAGCTAGCTCAAGCTCAAGCTAGCTAGCTAGCTCAAGTTCAAGCTAGCTAGCTAGCTCAAGCTCAAGCTAGCTAGCTCAAGCTCAAGCTAGCTAGCTCAAGCTCAAGCCAGCTAGCTCAAGCTCAAGCTCAAGCTAGCTAGCTAGCTCAAGCTCAAGCTCAAGCTCAAGCTAGCTAGCTAGCTCAAGTTCAAGCTAGCTAGCTAGCTCAAGCTCAAGCTAGCTAGCTCAAGCTCAAGCTAGCTAGCTCAAGCTCAAGCCAGCTAGCTCAAGCTCAAGCTCAAGCTAGCTAGCTAGCTCAAGCTCAAGCTAGCTAGCTCAAGCTCAAGCTAGCTAGCTAGCTAGCTCAAGCTCAAGCTCAAGCTAGCTAGCTCAAGCTCAAGCTCAAGCTAGCTAGCTCAAGCTCAAGCTCAAGCTAGCTAGCTCAAGCTCAAGCTCAAGCTAGCTAGCTCAAGCCCAAGCTCAAGCTAGCTAGCTAGCTCAAGCTCAAGCTAGCTAGCTCAAGCTCAAGCTCAAGCTCAAGCTAGCTAGCTAGCTAGCTCAAGCTCAAGCTCAAGCTAGCTAGCTAGCTCAAGCTCAAGCTAGCTAGCTCAAGCTCAAGCTAGCTAGCTAGCTCAAGTTCAAGCTAGCTAGCTAGCTCAAGCTCAAGCTAGCTAGCTAGCTCAAGCTCAAGCTAGCTAGCTCAAGCTCAAGCTAGCTAGCTCAAGCTCAAGCTAGCTAGCTAGCTCAAGCTCAAGCTCAAGCTAGCTAGCTCAAGCTCAAGCTCAAGCTAGCTAGCTAGCTCAAGCTCAAGCTAGCTAGCTAGCTCAAGCTCAAGCTAGCTAGCTAGCTCAAGTTCAAGCTAGCTAGCTAGCTCAAGCTCAAGCTAGCTAGCTCAAGCTCAAGCTAGCTAGCTCAAACTCAAGCTAGCTAGCTAGCTCAAGTTCAAGCTAGCTAGCTAGCTCAAGCTCAAGCTAGCTAGCTAGCTCAAGCTCAAGCTAGCTAGCTCAAGCTCAAGCTAGCTAGCTCAAGCTCAAGCTAGCTAGCTAGCTCAAGCTCAAGCTCAAGCTAGCTAGCTCAAGCTCAAGCTCAAGCTAGCTAGCTAGCTCAAGCTCAAGCTAGCTAGCTAGCTCAAGCTCAAGCTAGCTAGCTAGCTCAAGTTCAAGCTAGCTAGCTAGGTCAAGCTCAAGCTAGCTAGCTCAAGCTCAAGCTAGCTAGCTCAAGCTCAAGCCAGCTAGCTCAAGCTCAAGCTCAAGCTAGCTAGCTAGCTCAAGCACAAGCTTGCTAGCTAGCTCAAGCTCAAGCTAGCTAGCTCAAGCTCAAGCTAGCTAGCTCAAGCTCAAGCTAGCTAGCTCAAGCTCAAGCTCAAGCTAGCTAGCTAGCTCAAGCACAAGCTTGCTAGCTAGCTCAAGCTCAAGCTAGCTAGCTCAAGCTCAAGCTAGCTAGCTCAAGCTCAAGCTAGCTAGCTAGCTCAAGCTCAAGCTCAAGCTAGCTAGCTCAAGCTCAAGCTCAAGCTAGCTAGCTAGCTCAAGCTCAAGCTAGCTAGCTAGCTCAAGCTCAAGCTAGCTAGCTAGCTCAAGCTCAAGCTAGCTAGCTCAAGCTCAAGCTCAAGCTAGCTAGCTAGCTCAAGCTAGCTAGCTAGCTCAAGCTCAAGCTAGCTAGCTAGCTCAAGTTCAAGCTAGCTAGCTAGCTCAAGCTCAAGCTAGCTAGCTAGCTCAAGCTCAAGCTAGCTAGCTCAAGCTCAAGCTAGCTAGCTCAAGCTCAAGCTAGCTAGCTAGCTCAAGCTCAAGCTCAAGCTAGCTAGCTCAAGCTCAAGCTCAAGCTAGCTAGCTAGCTCAAGCTCAAGCTAGCTAGCTAGCTCAAGCTCAAGCTAGCTAGCTAGCTCAAGTTCAAGCTAGCTAGCTAGCTCAAGCTCAAGCTAGCTAGCTCAAGCTCAAGCTAGCTAGCTCAAGCTCAAGCCAGCTAGCTCAAGCTCAAGCTCAAGCTAGCTAGCTAGCTCAAGCTCAAGCTCAAGCTAGCTAGCTAGCTCAAGTTCAAGCTAGCTAGCTAGCTCAAGCTCAAGCTAGCTAGCTCAAGCTCAAGCTAGCTAGCTCAAGCTCAAGCCAGCTAGCTCAAGCTCAATCTCAAGCTAGCTAGCTAGCTCAAGCTCAAGCTAGCTAGCTCAAGCTCAAGCTAGCTAGCTAGCTAGCTCAAGCTCAAGCTCAAGCTAGCTAGCTCAAGCTCAAGCTCAAGCTAGCTAGCTCAAGCTCAAGCTCAAGCTAGCTAGCTCAAGCTCAAGCTCAAGCTAGCTAGCTCAAGCTCAAGCTCAAGCTAGCTAGCTAGCTCAAGCTCAAGCTAGCTAGCTCAAGCTCAAGCTCAAGCTCAAGCTAGCTAGCTAGCTAGCTCAAGCTCAAGCTCAAGCTAGCTAGCTAGCTCAAGCTCAAGCTAGCTAGCTCAAGCTCAAGCCAGCTAGCTCAAGCTCAAGCTCAAGCTAGCTAGCTAGCTCAAGCTCAAGCTAGCTAGCTCAAGCTCAAGCCAGCTAGCTCAAGCTCAAGCTCAAGCTCAAGCTAGCTAGCTAGCTCAAGCTCAAGCTAGATAGCTAGCTCAAGCTAGCTAGCTAGCTCAAGCTCAAGCTCAAGCTAGCTAGCTAGCTAGCTCAAGCTCAAGCTAGCTAGCTCAAGCTCAAGCCAGCTAGCTCAAGCTCAAGCTCAAGCTAGCTAGCTAGCTCAAGCTCAAGCTAGCTAGCTCAAGCTCAAGCTCAAGCGAGCTAGCTAGCTCAAGCTCAAGCTAGCTAGCTAGCTCAAGCTCAAGCTAGCTAACTCAAGCTAACTCAGCTAGCTCAAGCTAACTCAAGCTAGCTAAAGCTAACTCAAGCTAACTCAAGCTAACTCAAGCTAACTCAAGCTAGCTAAAGCTAACTCAAGCTAACTCAAGCTAACCCGAGCTAACTCAAGCTAGCTCAAGCTAACCCAAGCTAGCTAAAGCTAACTCAAGCTAACTCAAGCTAATTCAAGCTAACTCAAGCTAACTCAAGCTAACTCAAGCTAACTCAAGCTAGCTAAAGCTAACTCAAGCTAACTCAAGCTAACTCAAGCTAACCCGAGCTAACTCAAGCTAACTGAAGGTAGCTAAAGCTAGTTCAAGCTAACTCAAGCTAGCTAAAGCTAAGACAAGCTAACTCAAGCTAACTCAAGCTAACTCAAGCTAACTCAAGCTAACTCAAGCTAGTTCAAGCTAACTCAAGCTAACTCAAGCTAACTCAAGCTAGCTAAAGCTAACTCAAGCTAACTCAAGCTAACTCAAGCTAACCCGAGCTAACTCAAGCTAACTCAAGGTAGCTAAAGCTAGTTCAAGCTAACTCAAGCTAGCTAAAGCTAAGACAAGCTAACTCAAGCTAACTCAAGCTAACTCAAGCTAACTCAAGCTAACTCAAGCTAGTTCAAGCTAACTCAAGCTAGCTAAAGCTAACTCAAGCTAACTCAAGCTAACTCAAGCTAGCTCAAGCTAACTCAAGCTAGTTCAAGCTAACTCAAGCTAGCTAAAGCTAACTCAAGCTAACTCAAGCTAACTCAAGCTAACTCAAGCTAGCTAAAGCTAACTCAAGCTAACTCAAGCTAACCCGAGCTAACTCAAGCTAGCTCAAGCTAACCCAAGCTAGCTAAAGCTAACTCAAGCTAACTCAAGCTAATTCAAGCTAACTCAAGCTAACTCAAGCTAACTCAAGCTAACTCAAGCTAGCTAAAGCTAACTCAAGCTAACTCAAGCTAACTCAAGCTAACCCGAGCTAACTCAAGCTAACTCAAGGTAGCTAAAGCTAGTTCAAGCTAACTCAAGCTAGCTAAAGCTAAGACAAGCTAACTCAAGCTAACTCAAGCTAACTCAAGCTAACTCAAGCTAACTCAAGCTAACTCAAGCTAGCTAAAGCTAACTCAAGCTAACTCAAGCTAACTCAAGCTAACCCGAGCTAACTCAAGCTAACTCAAGGTAGCTAAAGCTAGTTCAAGCTAACTCAAGCTAGCTAAAGCTAAGACAAGCTAACTCAAGCTAACTCAAGCTAACTCAAGCTAACTCAAGCTAACTAAAGCTAGTTCAAGCTAACTCAAGCTAGCTAAAGCTAACTCAAGCTAACTCAAGCTAACTCAAGCTAGCTCAAGCTAACTCAAGCTAGTTCAAGCTAACTCAAGCTAGCTAAAGCTAACTCAAGCTAACTCAAGCTAACTCAAGCTAACTCAAGCTAGCTAAAGCTAACTCAAGCTAACTCAAGCTAACCCGAGCTAACTCAAGCTAGCTCAAGCTAACCCAAGCTAGCTAAAGCTAACTCAAGCTAACTCAAGCTAATTCAAGCTAACTCAAGCTAACTCAAGCTAACTCAAGCTAACTCAAGCTAGCTAAAGCTAACTCAAGCTAACTCAAGCTAACTCAAGCTAACCCGAGCTAACTCAAGCTAACTCAAGGTAGCTAAAGCTAGTTCAAGCTAACTCAAGCTAGCTAAAGCTAAGACAAGCTAACTCAAGCTAACTCAAGCTAACTCAAGCTAACTCAAGCTAACTCAAGCTAACTCAAGCTAGTTCAAGCTAACTCAAGCTAACTCAAGCTAACTCAAGCTAGCTAAAGCTAACTCAAGCTAACTCAAGCTAACTCAAGCTAACCCGAGCTAACTCAAGCTAACTCAAGGTAGCTAAAGCTAGTTCAAGCTAGCTCAAGCTAGCTAAAGCTAAGACAAGCTAACTCAAGCTAACTCAAGCTAACTCAAGCTAACTCAAGCTAGTTCAAGCTAACTCAAGCTAGCTAAAGCTAACTCAAGCTAACTCAAGCTAACTCAAGCTAGCTCAAGCTAACTCAAGCTAGTTCAAGCTAACTCAAGCTAGCTAAAGCTAACTCAAGCTAACTCAAGCTAACTCAAGCTAGCTCAAGCTAACTCAAGCTAACTCAAGCTAACTCAAGCTAACCCGAGCTAACTCAAGCTAACTCAAGGTAGCTAAAGCTAGTTCAAGCTAGCTCAAGCTAGCTAAAGCTAAGACAAGCTAACTCAAGCTAACTCAAGCTAACTCAAGCTAACTCAAGCTAGTTCAAGCTAACTCAAGCTAGCTAAAGCTAACTCAAGCTAACTCAAGCTAACTCAAGCTAGCTCAAGCTAACTCAAGCTAGTTCAAGCTAACTCAAGCTAGCTAAAGCTAACTCAAGCTAACTCAAGCTAACTCAAGCTAGCTCAAGCTAACTCAAGCTAGTTCAAGCTAACTCAAGCTAGCTAAAGCTAACTCAAGCTAACTCAAGCTAACTCAAGCTAACTCAAGCTAGCTAAAGCTAACTCAAGCTAACTCAAGCTAACCCGAGCTAACTCAAGCAACCACTGCTTCTAACCCAAGCTAGCTAAAGCTAACTCAAGCTAACTCAAGCTAATTCAAGCTAACTCAAGCTAACTCAAGCTAACTCAAGCTAACTCAAGCTAGCTAAAGCTAACTCAAGCTAACTCAAGCTAACTCAAGCTAACCCGAGCTAACTCAAGCTAACTCAAGGTAGCTAAAGCTAGTTCAAGCTAACTCAAGCTAGCTAAAGCTAAGACAAGCTAACTCAAGCTAACTCAAGCTAACTCAAGCTAACTCAAGCTAACTCAAGCTAGTTCAAGCTAACTCAAGCTAACTCAAGCTAACTCAAGCTAGCTAAAGCTAACTCAAGCTAACTCAAGCTAACTCAAGCTAACCCGAGCTAACTCAAGCTAACTCAAGGTAGCTAAAGCTAGTTCAAGCTAGCTCAAGCTAGCTAAAGCTAAGACAAGCTAACTCAAGCTAACTCAAGCTAACTCAAGCTAGTTCAAGCTAACTCAAGCTAGCTAAAGCTAACTCAAGCTAACTCAAGCTAACTCAAGCTAGCTCAAGCTAACTCAAGCTAGTTCAAGCTAACTCAAGCTAGCTAAAGCTAACTCAAGCTAACTCAAGCTAACTCAAGCTAACTCAAGCTAGCTAAAGCTAACTCAAGCTAACTCAAGCTAACCCGAGCTAACTCAAGCTAGCTCAAGCTAACCCAAGCTAGCTAAAGCTAACTCAAGCTAACTCAAGCTAATTCAAGCTAACTCAAGCTAACTCAAGCTAACTCAAGCTAACTCAAGCTAGCTAAAGCTAACTCAAGCTAACTCAAGCTAACTCAAGCTAACCCGAGCTAACTCAAGCTAACTCAAGGTAGCTAAAGCTAGTTCAAGCTAACTCAAGCTAGCTAAAGCTAAGACAAGCTAACTCAAGCTAACTCAAGCTAACTCAAGCTAACTCAAGCTAACTCAAGCTAAACTCAAGCTAGCTAAAGCTAACTCAAGCTAACTCAAGCTAACTCAAGCTAACCCGAGCTAACTCAAGCTAACTCAAGGTAGCTAAAGCTAGTTCAAGCTAACTCAAGCTAGCTAAAGCTAAGACAAGCTAACTCAAGCTAACTCAAGCTAACTCAAGCTAACTCAAGCTAACTAAAGCTAGTTCAAGCTAACTCAAGCTAGCTAAAGCTAACTCAAGCTAACTCAAGCTAACTCAAGCTAGCTCAAGCTAACTCAAGCTAGTTCAAGCTAACTCAAGCTAGCTAAAGCTAACTCAAGCTAACTCAAGCTAACTCAAGCTAACTCAAGCTAGCTAAAGCTAACTCAAGCTAACTCAAGCTAACCCGAGCTAACTCAAGCTAGCTCAAGCTAACCCAAGCTAGCTAAAGCTAACTCAAGCTAACTCAAGCTAACTAAAGCTAGTTCAAGCTAACTCAAGCTAGCTAAAGCTAACTCAAGCTAACTCAAGCTAACTCAAGCTAGCTCAAGCTAACTCAAGCTAGTTCAAGCTAACTCAAGCTAGCTAAAGCTAACTCAAGCTAACTCAAGCTAACTCAAGCTAACTCAAGCTAGCTAAAGCTAACTCAAGCTAACTCAAGCTAACCCGAGCTAACTCAAGCTAGCTCAAGCTAACCCAAGCTAGCTAAAGCTAACTCAAGCTAACTCAAGCTAATTCAAGCTAACTCAAGCTAACTCAAGCTAACTCAAGCTAACTCAAGCTAGCTAAAGCTAACTCAAGCTAACTCAAGCTAACTCAAGCTAACCCGAGCTAACTCAAGCTAACTCAAGGTAGCTAAAGCTAGTTCAAGCTAACTCAAGCTAGCTAAAGCTAAGACAAGCTAACTCAAGCTAACTCAAGCTAACTCAAGCTAACTCAAGCTAACTCAAGCTAACTCAAGCTAGCTAAAGCTAACTCAAGCTAACTCAAGCTAACTCAAGCTAACCCGAGCTAACTCAAGCTAACTCAAGGTAGCTAAAGCTAGTTCAAGCTAACTCAAGCTAGCTAAAGCTAAGACAAGCTAACTCAAGCTAACTCAAGCTAACTCAAGCTAACTCAAGCTAACTAAAGCTAGTTCAAGCTAACTCAAGCTAGCTAAAGCTAACTCAAGCTAACTCAAGCTAACTCAAGCTAGCTCAAGCTAACTCAAGCTAGTTCAAGCTAACTCAAGCTAGCTAAAGCTAACTCAAGCTAACTCAAGCTAACTCAAGCTAACTCAAGCTAGCTAAAGCTAACTCAAGCTAACTCAAGCTAACCCGAGCTAACTCAAGCTAGCTCAAGCTAACCCAAGCTAGCTAAAGCTAACTCAAGCTAACTCAAGCTAATTCAAGCTAACTCAAGCTAACTCAAGCTAACTCAAGCTAACTCAAGCTAGCTAAAGCTAACTCAAGCTAACTCAAGCTAACTCAAGCTAACCCGAGCTAACTCAAGCTAACTCAAGGTAGCTAAAGCTAGTTCAAGCTAACTCAAGCTAGCTAAAGCTAAGACAAGCTAACTCAAGCTAACTCAAGCTAACTCAAGCTAACTCAAGCTAACTCAAGCTAACTCAAGCTAGTTCAAGCTAACTCAAGCTAACTCAAGCTAACTCAAGCTAGCTAAAGCTAACTCAAGCTAACTCAAGCTAACTCAAGCTAACCCGAGCTAACTCAAGCTAACTCAAGGTAGCTAAAGCTAGTTCAAGCTAGCTCAAGCTAGCTAAAGCTAAGACAAGCTAACT
Organism: Convolutriloba macropyga; assembly: GCF_964194025.1. NCBI lineage: Eukaryota > Metazoa > Xenacoelomorpha > Acoela > Convolutidae > Convolutriloba > Convolutriloba macropyga. The sequence goes on along the minus strand of NW_027453526.1, from coordinate 1,380 downwards.
CAAGCTAACTCAAGCTAACTCAAGCTAACTCAAGCTAGTTCAAGCTAACTCAAGCTAGCTAAAGCTAACTCAAGCTAACTCAAGCTAACTCAAGCTAGCTCAAGCTAACTCAAGCTAGTTCAAGCTAACTCAAGCTAGCTAAAGCTAACTCAAGCTAACTCAAGCTAACTCAAGCTAGCTCAAGCTAACTCAAGCTAACTCAAGCTAACTCAAGCTAACCCGAGCTAACTCAAGCTAACTCAAGGTAGCTAAAGCTAGTTCAAGCTAGCTCAAGCTAGCTAAAGCTAAGACAAGCTAACTCAAGCTAACTCAAGCTAACTCAAGCTAACTCAAGCTAGTTCAAGCTAACTCAAGCTAGCTAAAGCTAACTCAAGCTAACTCAAGCTAACTCAAGCTAGCTCAAGCTAACTCAAGCTAGTTCAAGCTAACTCAAGCTAGCTAAAGCTAACTCAAGCTAACTCAAGCTAACTCAAGCTAGCTCAAGCTAACTCAAGCTAGTTCAAGCTAACTCAAGCTAGCTAAAGCTAACTCAAGCTAACTCAAGCTAACTCAAGCTAACTCAAGCTAGCTAAAGCTAACTCAAGCTAACTCAAGCTAACCCGAGCTAACTCAAGCTAGCTCAAGCTAACCCAAGCTAGCTAAAGCTAACTCAAGCTAACTCAAGCTAATTCAAGCTAACTCAAGCTAACTCAAGCTAACTCAAGCTAACTCAAGCTAGCTAAAGCTAACTCAAGCTAACTCAAGCTAACTCAAGCTAACCCGAGCTAACTCAAGCTAACTCAAGGTAGCTAAAGCTAGTTCAAGCTAACTCAAGCTAGCTAAAGCTAAGACAAGCTAACTCAAGCTAACTCAAGCTAACTCAAGCTAACTCAAGCTAACTCAAGCTAGTTCAAGCTAACTCAAGCTAACTCAAGCTAACTCAAGCTAGCTAAAGCTAACTCAAGCTAACTCAAGCTAACTCAAGCTAACCCGAGCTAACTCAAGCTAACTCAAGGTAGCTAAAGCTAGTTCAAGCTAGCTCAAGCTAGCTAAAGCTAAGACAAGCTAACTCAAGCTAACTCAAGCTAACTCAAGCTAGTTCAAGCTAACTCAAGCTAGCTAAAGCTAACTCAAGCTAACTCAAGCTAACTCAAGCTAGCTCAAGCTAACTCAAGCTAGTTCAAGCTAACTCAAGCTAGCTAAAGCTAACTCAAGCTAACTCAAGCTAACTCAAGCTAACTCAAGCTAGCTAAAGCTAACTCAAGCTAACTCAAGCTAACCCGAGCTAACTCAAGCTAGCTCAAGCTAACCCAAGCTAGCTAAAGCTAACTCAAGCTAACTCAAGCTAATTCAAGCTAACTCAAGCTAACTCAAGCTAACTCAAGCTAACTCAAGCTAGCT
>NW_027453525.1:0-23628 GCF_964194025.1 Convolutriloba macropyga | reverse complement strand
GGTTAAATGTTTGAATTTTGATAAAAATTTTGTATCACAATCTAGTTTTTTGAAAATTTTGGTCAAAACATTTCAACAAGTCTTGGAAAATTGATGTCATTTCTTAAATCTTGACAGGAGGATGACGCTCTATTTTATAACTTGGGCTTCAGAGATGAGCAACGAAAAGTAATTTTTGAATTTTTTTTCGAATATATATATATATATATATATATGTATAAAAATAAATCATATGCTGATTCTTGCAATAATCTATAGTTATAGTTGGTCTGCTTTTTTGAATTGCATAAAAATCGAATGAGTTTTTCCCCTATAATTTTCCAATTCTCCAATTCTATTGTTTAATAGCCGCCCTCATCATCTCAGTCGGCTATTATTGCGGTCGTATTTTTTTTTTTACTTCGTCAAACTTTTTTTCGCTTTACCATTTTGCCGCTTTTTCGAGATTTTGCGTGAAATCTTTTTGACTTCTCTAGGCTAGTTTCTCTCTTCTCTCATTCTGCTAAAAGTGAATTTGAACATCAGTTGCTAAGCAAAGCAATTCAAAATGAACAGAGTCAGTATAAAAATTGAAGTCAGAAATAGAAACGGGATAAACCCATAAAGTCCAATTTTAGATGCCCGCTATTTGAACGTCGTTCCTATAAGTCTTATTTACCATCTCTAGTGCTTCTTGTTATTGATAGTAGCCCCTGTAGCCTCTCTCTAAGAAACAGAAGTATGTTCAACTACGAAATGCCATCAAAATAAATCGGACTTAAAAAATATTTTTGTACAAAAATCTTTTTTTTTCAATATATATTCTATTCGTTCAATCCCAATCATGCTTATTGGAATCAACGGCGGCTATTTTCCGGCAATCTGCCGGGTATGTTTCCAGTTAATCTCAATCAACATTTTGCAACTCTGAGTTTTCGTGGAATATATCTTATTTCATCTTCAAATTTCGAACAAAGTTTGATGTAATTGATTGAGGCATATATGTCTTTTATTTTGCAAATTCTTCGCTTGACTGTTTAGTTCTTTCGATTCCATTCTCTGGCAATTTTTTTGCGCTTGACTTTTTAGGTTTTGCTTAATCTAAACAGCAATTATTCAGGAATTGAGTCTGTTGCCAGAAAATAAAAACAATTTATAGATAAGCTTCCATGAGACAAGAATAGCGAGTTGTTAATGCTGCAGTCTTTTAAGCCGTAGGTCGGTCGTGCGAAAACTTCTTTGGTAGGAAATATCAGCACTTTCTAAGAATTATCAAAGCTACAGCTTCTTCTGAATTAAATTACTGCTCGTCTAGTTCCCGAGCTATTTTCACAACGTTCGTCTATATTGTTAAAGTGTTTTCACCATGCTTTAAATGAAAACAGCGATCTCTTTTCGGCGCTTTTTTTGGAGTAAAGTTTTGATTTCTAAAAGTTTTTCGCCTTTGAATTTTAATCTGTTTACTGTGTATTTCCTTGGGAGTTTTGAGATTCACAAAATTTGAAATCATTTTAATCAAAATTTTTCCGACTATAGAACAGTTTTCGATAATTTTTTGAAATAGTGTGATGTCACAATAAAAATTTTTGTTTCCTTGAGACCTAAGTTTGTGTTGCGTTTAAAAATTTACAAATCCTTTTAAGTACTACAAAAAATTTGATCTGCTTGTTGCTTTCCCAACGTTTCTTTTGTGTAGCAGAGTGAATTGAAGGTTTCTAAGCTTTTGAGATTAGCTATTTCGTTTCAGCTGTTTATCCGGTAAAAAAATTGATTAACAATTTTTCAGTTTTTGTCTGTCTTAAAGTTTTTTTTAACGTTGCGAGATATGTTTCTAATAAAACTAATTTTGAGAGTTTCGGGATTCAGGATTTTGCAGTGAGTTTTCTCTCTCAATTAGTTTAAACATTTAAAGCGGCGCATTTTTTTCAGGACCATACGACGTCAAAATGACCTCGAATCTGAGTATGCTCATTCATTTTTGATATTATTAAAGATTTTGGTCACACGTGACTCACCTTACTCTCAAAATGGACTTCTCCTTCCTTTAAATCAAGGCAATATGATCAATTTTGTGTGTGTGGTTGTGTCTTTATGGAGTTTTTTTGAGAGGAAAGATGCCGACATGTTATCTAAACTGAAGACAAAAAAAGAGTAAAGCTTGCAATAGACTTTTGTTTTTAAAAATCAGTATCTGGAAGAAAACTATTGAACGCAACATAACATTAAAAAAGATGACTAGCAATAGAGAGGGTAAGAACAAATTTAATTGAAAGCATCTCAGTCAGTTTAGTTGCCCATTTTTCAGACATATGAAGCACTTGTGCAATGGAAGACAGCCTAACGAGACGCAGCTGGCATTAGTATGAAGTGCCAAGTTTATAGAGTTACCAAATCTTAAAAACTATTTAATCGCATCTTTTAGCTCACTAGTCTCCAAGTATAAGATTCACAGAAACTGTTTTGGAGACTTATATTTAAAGCTAAAAAGTGTTAAAAGTCGATATAAAATTGTTAAACTATTCGAAGGTTTTTGCAATAACTTGCATCGCAAGGAGTTTAAAACTTGTTAAGTAACTATGTTTACAAGTATGCATATATACAGCAACGTGTCTTGATTATATATTTACATTTTCGAATTTTTCTAAAATTCCAACAGTTTTCTACCTTAAAGTTTGTTAAAACGTAAAAGAACTTTAAAACTTTTAATATGAGTCTTTTATTGTGTGAGCTCTGAATAGGAGATTTTGGTTTTGATCCACAATATAACATTGCTCACATGGCAATTCGAAAATTTTTTAGGCAGAATATGCTTTCTGCACTTAATATTTCAGTTTTATTTCCCTGCTTTTGTACTCTGACCCATTTGACTTTCCGTCCGCAAAAATGGGATAAACAAGTAGCGCCCAGTGGGCATTAAGTGCTCTTAGAGCCTTTCAGCTCACTTGTCGCCAAGTATGCAATTTAAATCATTGAAACTTTATGGTACTGAATTATGGTGTGAAATGCGATTCTTAGTGGTTGACCCCCCCCCCCCCACACACACACACACACACACACACGCACACACACACACACCCCCCCCCCCACACACACACGCACACACACACACACACACACACATATTTCAGCCCCCTCTCACTTCAACCCCACAATCCCAAACCCTGCACATCGTTCAGGCCTTAAGGGCCCCCTGCAGCCAAAAATGTCCTCCCACCATTGCCCCAGCCCCACCCCAGCCCCCCATTGTTCCCCCCCCCCACACTGCTGCCCCCTCAGCCGGTAAAGTTGACATCACTAAAGCATGGTTAGCTACTGACCGCCAACCGCTCTTATGTTTAATAGCCGCCTCAGTTTCTCAGCCGGATATTATAGCGCTATTTTTTATTTCGTCAAATAAAATTTTTTGCTTTACTTTAGTTCACAACTTATTCAACATTTTGCGTGAAAGCTTTTTGATTTCTGTAGGCTAATTTTACTCTTCTCTCATTCTGCAAAAAGTGTTTCTAGACAGCAGTGGCTCAGCAAAGCAATTCCAAATGAACAGAGTCAGTTTTGAAAAACGAAATCAGAAACAGAAACGGGACAAACTCATAAAGCCTGATTTTAGATTCCCGTTACTCGAACGTTTTTCGTAGCTACCAGCTTTAATGCTTATTGGTATTGCTACTAGCCCCTGCTTAGCCTCACTGCGAAACAGGAGTATGTTCAGCTCCAAAATGCCACCAAAAATATTTCGTACTTTAACATTTTTGTGCGAAAATCATTATTTTACCAGTTTTTTCTCTTCTTTCAATCCCAATCTTGGTTATGGTAATCAACGGTGGCTACATGTTCTGGATTTACTCGTTTTTAAAATCTTTTGGACAAAAAAGGACTGAAGTTGCTCAGATTAAAACACTCAGAGTAAAACGCTTATAAAAGAATTGTATTTGATTAAATTAACCGCTCGAATCCAAAAATACGCGTGCAGAAGAAATCTAATTTTGGATCTTTTCAACAATTTGTCCCCTCTGCAAAAGGGTGGACTATCCTTGAATTGAGTTTAAGCGAACGAATCTTTAGCCAATCAGAGACAACTCGTAATTTTCCACATATGTGCATAGTATGTCAAACTGAGTAGAATAAAATACGCCACGCTATGTTACTTATCCAAATTGGAATGCAAAGCGAAAAGGATTTCTGACTGGCGGGACGGTTGGCGCGCTTAGAGCGCGTCGCGTCTTAGTTGCGGTAACCGACCAGCGATATGCGGATTACATCCCACCGCGCATGAGAGTCGTGGTCGTGAATAGCAGTCCCCAATTGCACTTAAACTGATATGATATTCGGCCATCTGAACTCTACGCCAAGTAATATTGTGGTAAAGTATAGAACAGAAGGGGGATTTTCTACTACGCACATAAAGGGGAAATTGTTGAAAAGATCGCGAATTGTTCGTACGTTCTAAACCAAAAGTACAAAACTTGAACAAAATATGGAAACTTTGTAAATCAAACATACCAGCGATGTCTTGCGCTTCTGAAATTGAAAAACTCTCCTCAATTCTGAAACCAAATTCATCAGACATATTTAGAGATGTTGTAAATAAAGAAGCCGCTGAGTTGTGATTTTTACAATTAGCTTCAGCGTATCGAGTTCGACAATTGGAGTCATTTAGTATATTTTCTTGATAGTGGAAAAAAACTAATTAATTGAGTTTCTGAATATGTTAACGCAGTAAATTCTATATATCTTCAAATTTTCATTTTTTAAAGTTGAGGCTCGCTAGCATTCAGATCTACTGCAGTTATTTGCAAAACCTGATAACTCACAAAAATGATTTTAATTCAAAAAGGTACGATGCGCAACACCCGTTGATAAATATTGAAAAGTATTTTTTCTGCTCATGCATTACTCAACTGAAGCAAAAAAGAATGAAGACAAAGAGGCAGTGTGTGTGTGTGTGAGAGAGAGAGAGAGAGAAAAAATGTTGTTTATATTTGCAGAGAATAATGTTGCTTTCGACTTTGCAAAAATTTGTAAATAAAGACGGGTTAACAGATTTCAATGAAAAAAAAATATTAATGAATTTAAACACTTGACTGATTTTAAAGTTCTCTCAGCTGCCAGTTTTTCTTTCAATTTTTGGCTATTTATAAGGTTGGCTAATTGATGATCTTGCTCATACGGGATGATCATGTGTGGCGGTGGAGTTGCATATATGACTTTGCGATCACATATGAGATTTATAAAATGCGGCATGTTCCTCTCTTAGGCCCCAATTAAATGTTTTTAATTGCTCTCAGACAAAATTTGTTGCAAAGTTTTAGATCCTATTTTCTATTTTTATGCCATTTTTAGCATGATCATTTCTTCGTCTTCCTCGAAACGGAATGAACAGATATTACTCCAAAAGCAATGAGCTCCTTAGTAGTTATTCGTGAGCTTAGAGCAGAAGTCACAGACGATACTTAGAAAGCATAAATTCAGAATGTTAAGGGGATTTTTTTGGCAGTTTGAACACACAATTATTCCCCTTCCCCACTCCTCACACCTGCTCATCAGTACACCCCCTATCTGAACTATATGCAACCTGTTATATGCAACTGCCAATAAAATAGCTCTGTGAAAAAATTGATACCCAACAAAGATAGCTCGTCAAAATTTTTTGATTAATCCAGCTTTGAATACATAGAGGACATGGGCCTCAGAATTTCAAATTCTAAAATATATTTAGAGCTACATCTTTTTGAGCTATTGACAAGACGGTCAGAAAAACAACCACAAACAATTCACTGTGGAAAATAATTGCTTGCGAGTAAATTACAAATTGTTTGGGCAGTGAAAAATGTAGACTGTGTTTAAAATGTAGAATTACACATCAAATCTACTCATAAAGCAAAATCAACGTTTTGTGCAGCATTTAGTCACAATTGTTTGATTTGTGGCAGTTTATACTAAACAATGAAGAAAGTCGTGCGATCACCTTCTTCAAGTAGTATACTTTAAGGTACATCATGGATATGGTGGAATTAATAGGTACTAAATTTCTAAATTAAGCATTGTCAGATAAAGGCTCTTCGGGATTGCAAATTAATGATATTGTTTCGAGAATTTGAGTTAAAATTAAGGGCTTTGACCATTTTGCCCTAAAAATACCGATCAAAAATGACCATTTATATTTTTTGGACAAAATTTCAAATGGGGTCCTTAAGAATTGATAACTGGGACCCCACTGACAAACCACCCATTAATTATTCTTCCCTTCCATATAGTTTGGCGCATAATTCGTAAGCGTACTCTAGCTCTTCTAGGCGAAAGCCAGATACTCTTCCAAACCCAACAACTTGCCTTACTGGTCAATTGAGAACACTTTGCTCAACGCTAGTCGGCAATGAAGGTTTCTCACGTTTTGAATCACTTTTTGTCTAGGAATGACCTATTGCTCGGTCTGATTAAAAGTTACCACGTGGTTGTTAGTGTCAATGGAATTGTTTTCAACAATTTAACATTTCTTATTTTAGAAATTATTTGATAAAATTTGCATTTGTTAAAAGTTTTTTGAAAACATTTGTCTTTTTATTCAGTTTGTCTTGTCTCAGTTGCCTGGTAGTCTCCTCAAGGGTTTAAGAGTACGTTATAACATATTTTCAAGGGGCAATGGAATGATTTTCAGCATTTTAATAGAACGAATTTCTTTTTTTTTTGAAATATAAAATTTAAAATTCAAAAATTAATGCCTATCGATCTTTAAAAGCCAATGAATTTTTGAAGGCTCAGAATTGGGTTACTGGATAGCCTATAGAGACACAGAAATGATTCTCAAGATATTAGTATCTTGATTTTTAGTAACATTTCCTTAAAACCTTAAAAATTAAAAATGATTTTATTTTTTAATTAATTTTCTGTCATTTTCTGAGTTAACTGATCTTCATGGGCCAATGATTTTTTTCAGGGTTTGCAGATATAATCCTGGACCAATTTCAGATACAAGTATTGGTTTCGATCATATTTTTGAAATAGTTGTATTCAAAGGGATCTATTTTGCTTTCGGGGTAAAAGCTTCAAGAGTTTCAGTAATGGGTAGTTTTTGTCTATGGTGTTTGACTATTTTAGTTACTCAATTTTTTGAGATGATTTTGTTTGTGTTTTGGCTGCCATTCTTCTATAGATCTGCTGGTCAGGTGGAGCACTTCTAAGTTCTTCATTCAGTTCTTTGGGTTGTATTTCAGTACTTGTCCTGCTATGTTTTTACAATTCAAGGAATTTGGATGGGGCGCTGTCTTTTTTTAAAGATTTGTTCAGACAATTTCACGATTTTTGATGTCAAATTGGAGTAGTGATTTTGGTCACGCCGTAACAGGAAATGGAGCAAAAAAGAGTGGTTTTACGGCGTGAATTTTCGTGCTCTATTTTTAAAGCAGAGTGAGAAAACGGTGTTTGAACAAAATTTCGCTTTCTCGCTAGTGGTTTCTGGTTCACATACGGCAATTTCACTTTGGTTTTTACTGTTTTTTTCAATTTTTTGGATCGGATTTTTTTTCTAAATGGTTTTGCCACTCCATTAATAGTTCATTTTAGACCTAGTTTTTTGTTAGAATCAAGCTTACATTTCTCGCTAGTGGTTTTTTGTTCTCGCTATCGGCATGTTGACATTGATTTTCTGTTTTTCATCTGATTTTTTTACAAATGATTTTCCCAATTCACTCATAGTCCGTTCTAGGTATAGTTTTTTGTTTAGTAATGAAAATTCTTTGAATTGTACTTCAGGACTTGTCCTGCTATGTTTTTTTAATTCGCTTTACTTTGTGATCACGTTTTACATAAGTCACGATTTTCATATTTGACTTCTGTCTTACTTCACTCACTGTTTCAACGGAATGGATTTTAAATTCTTTCATGCATTGAATAACGCAATATAGTGAATACGGTCAACGTCAAAAATGCAAAATAAAAGAGACTGGATAAACCAATAAATCCCGGTCATTAAGTCATTTAGAATAAGGTTATTGAAGTTCATGAGCACGCCAAATTAGAACCCATTTTGACACTGAAAAAAAAACAGAAAAAATTCAGTCAATTTGTCTTTTTTTCTTTTCCTGCTTAAATGTGCGTCAAGCGCGTCAACGGCGGCAATCTGCCGGCTATGTTAGTATTTGCACCCAATTATTGTATAATTTTGTAGTCCAGAGCTCAGCTAGCAGTATGATGTCTAGTCACCCGGATGACAACTTAGCCAGGCGCAGTTCCAACATGAGCGCTTTCCAGCGACTGAGGCCATCAGATGCGAAGGGTACTGGGGGTGGTGGGAAAGGGGGAAGAAAGCAGAGTGATGAGCCAAGCAGTCATGGAACAACAGTGAGGGAGTCTGTGCTAACTGGGATGTATGCTAAAGAGAGTAGCGCGGCATTGGCCTCATGTCCCGTGTAAGACTTGCAATTGTACTACTCTACGACTGCTCCTTGTTGGCTAAAGTCCTGGTCAACGCTTAATACTCATTTTTATAGCCGCAAAGTTGTAAGCATCCATATAGCAGAACGCTACTGGTTTCAAAACTCGAAGAGAAGTACCCAGGTTGAGATGTAGATAACCAAATTGGGCTATGATCAGAATATCCAGACTTAAAGACCCCTGATCAGACTTTCCAGACCAAAATGACCTCCGATCAGACTTTCCAGACAAAGATGACCTCCAATCAGACTTTCCAGACCAAGATGACTTCTGATCAGACGGCACCCAGACCATGGTCCAGACTACAGTGCGTTCAATATATTCTGGTTTTCTTGAAGGCTTTTTTAAACCAGAAGTTCTATTTAAACAGGATGCTTTTTGAATTGAAAGCAAAAGTGAGTAAACTTGCCAAGTGAACTACTCTTTGTTTTTTCTAATCGAGAAAAGTTTTTCGTTCATACGCTCCGTTCGTTTACTGAACGAATTTAAGATAATAGCTCATGTAGATAACCGTTTTGGCCTTTTTCGTCCATTTGGTTTAATTAATAGCCGCCCACATCTTCTCAGCCGGCTATTATAGCGCTCCTATTCTTTTTACATTTCAAAGAATTTGAATTTTATTGGGGCGCTGTCTTTTTTACGCCTCGAAGAGGAGTATTGGAGAAGTCCTTTTTTTTAATCAATTTTATTGGAGTGATTTTTGAAGCGGGAAATGAAACACGTGAAAAAATTTGGAGTGATTTTGGTGCTGAACAAAAGTGAAGAGCGGAGCGAAAATAGAGTGGTTTTTGTTCATACCGCTGTTTTTGAGAGAGCGAGAAATTGATGTGTGAAAAAATTTTCTCTGAGCGAGCAAATTTTTTTTGTTCACGTGCGGCATTTTAAAGCAGTTTTTTTCATTTATTTTTGTTAAGAGGTTTGGTTAAGATTTTGTTTTAATTTTAAGCTGGTTCCGGTAGTGGTTTGAAGGTTTCTGGAAATTCATATGAATTTTATGATAATTCGGAGCTTTTTAATGTATTTTGCTGATTTTCGGGCTAATTTTTGCGTTTTTTTGACGATTATTTTGTTTTACTGGCTCAAATGGGTATTGAAGAAGCCCCTTCTACTTGAGAAATATTATGGTAACAATTGGTTGCAGTTTTGTGGGCAAGAATCATTTTTTGTTGAGAAATATGACAAAAAAATGGCGAAAATTGGAACTAATTTTCTTAATTTTTGCATTTTTTCGTTTTTTTTTCTGTTTTTAGCTAAGTCTCTCTGCCTATTATGACTTGCCTATTGTTTTGCCGAGCATCTGGATACACTATTGGCTGAAGGGAATTTTTCTTTGGATTTATATGTTTTCTGAAATATTAAAATTTTAGTAACTTTTTCCAGTTTTTCAGTAAAGTTGTTTTTAAGAGTTTTTTTTCATAATTTAGCCTAAAGTATTTTTTTCAAAATTCACATAATTGGTTTTTGTAAGTACTAGTTGTTTTGATGAAGTTATTTTGGCAGAGATAGTTCGGGATATCAATTTACAACAAAATTTATAACAAAAATATATTTTCACTTCGAGTCGCTTCCGGAATTCTTCCGGCTATGTTTTTTTTAAGATCTGTTCACACATTTTCATGAATTTTGAAGTCAAATTGGAGTAGTGATTTTGGTCAAGCCGAAACAGGAAATGGAGCGAACAAGCGAGTGGTTTTGCGGCGTGAATTTTTTTCGCTCTAATTTTAAAGTAGAGTGCGAAAATGGTGTTTGAACAAAAATTCGGTTTCTCGGTAGTGGTTTTTTGTTCACATGCGGCAATTTCACTCTGAATTTTGCTGTGTTTTCTGTTTTTTGGATCGGATTTTTTTCTAGATGGTTTTCTCAATCCGTTCACAGCTCATTTTAGGCCTAGTTTTTTGTTTGAATTGAATTTTCATCTCTCGCTAGTGGTTTTTTTGTTCTCATGCGGCATTTTGACGTTGTTTTTTTGTTTTTTTTTTTATTTTTTGGTCTGATTTTTTAAAAATGGTTTTCTCAATTCACTCATAGTCCAATCTAGGTCTAGTTGTTTTTTAGTCAATGAAAATTCTTTGAATTGTACGTCAGGACTTGTCTTGCTATGTTTTTTTACTTTGTCGAATTTTTTTTTCGCCTTACCTCATTTTGCCGCCTTTTCAACATTTCGCGTGAAATTTTTTTGACTTCTCTAGGCTAGTTTCTCTCTTCTCTCAATCTGCTAAAAGTGATTTTGAACATCAATTGCTCAGCAAAGCAATTCAAGATGAACAGAGTCAGTATAAAAATTGAAGTCAGAAAGAGAAACGGGATAAACACATAAAGCCCAATTTTAGATGCCCGCTATTTGAACGTCGTTCCTATAAGTCTTATTTACCATCTCTAATGCTTATTGTTATTGATAGTAGCCCCTGTAGCCTCTCTCCAAGAAACAGAAGTATGTTCAACTACGAAATGCCATCAAAATAAATCGGACTTAAAAAATGTTTTTGTACAAAAATCTTTTCTTTTCAATATCTATTCTTTCAATCCCAATCATGCTTATTGGAATCAACGGCGGCTATTTTCCGGCAATCTGCCGGGTATGTTTTATTTATTTCGTCGTCAAGATTTTTGTTACGACCATATGACGTCACATCCACTTCAAATCTGCTTTTTGTTCATTCGTACATGCAATTTCAATTGAATTGCGTGCGTGATGTCATTTTTCACACTTAATGAAGCTAGTTTTTTCGCGTGATTAAATTTTACGTCATACGTGACTTAATTCACTCTTAAAAATGACTGCCTCACTCTGAAGTTGACTTTTCTTTGCTTTAATTCAAAGAGATAAGGTCAAATCAGTGCTTGTCACTCTAATTGAAGGTTATTTAAGAGGAGCTAATAGAAACATCAATAAGTTAAACAGATTCTAAATTAAAATTTAACATCTCAGCCCTTAATGAAAAGAATGAGTTTCTTTTTTGGTCTGTCTTTTTTACCTTCTTTCTTAGACTACAGATTTATGAAGCTATTGCGGCTATTTTCTGGCAATTTGCCAGCTGTTTCGGTATGTTGCTTTTTTGATCTTTGAGCCATTTTTACAAGATCATTGTTTGAAGTAACGTTCCTTTTGATAACTCATGCAATGAAAGCCTGTGCTTTTGACGTGCGGTCTTTTCCATTTTATTAAATTTTAGACATATTGATCCTATTTTGGCGCTCAGTCAGGGATTTTGAACAAACCGTTAAATTCTTTGACAGGAGGATATCTATGTAATTTGTCCAAACCTCAAATGATATATAATTAAAATTAATTGTTTTTATACTGAAATTTTTTACAGTTGATTTCCATGTTTCAAAAATGCCAAGATGCATTTTGTTACTGTATATGCAATGTGTCCTAATCAACAAATTTTTGTATCTGACACTTTCTTCCTCAGACGTTTTTGTTCTGAGTTAATATATTATCCTATAATTTTTGTTTGCTTTTACTCTATGCTTTGATGTTTAATTTCATAGATTATATGTTTAACGCTGCAATTTTGGCAGTTTTTTTGGTTGATTTCATTTAATATAATACGGTAGAGAACTGGTTGGGAGTACTTTTATATTTGATTCTGTTATTTATGGTACCTATCTACACTTAAATCAATTTTTCTGATACTAGGTTCATCCAAGTAGGTTCTGTTCAAAAACTCAGTTTTCCGACTCAACTTAGAAATTTAATCTGTTTTTGTTTTATTTTTATTGATATTTTAAACTTTGCCAGGGTATAAATTAATCGTAATGTAGGTATATCTAAACAAAAATCAGTTGTGCTATTTTGTTGAAAAAGCTGTTCATGCAAATCAAAAAACGTATTTTTGTTATTTTTTCGGTTCGTTTCTTCAAAATTTAATAGCCTTATGCATTCTAAGTTTTTTTTTGTGTAGCACAGACTATTGAAGTTGAGACTGGTTGGTTTGGGACAAAAATCAACTTGTTATTATTTGAGTTGATCTCTTTGTCTTTTTTAAAAAAATTTAGATAGATTTCAACGTTATCAGATGTGCTCCCAATATTCCAAAATTTTACAGTTTCAAGATTTTGCAATAAACATTCCAAAAATTTTTTTGGGTAGACATAAATCTGTGGGGTTTTTGTTTTGTTTATGAATGAAGTCATAATTGTTTTTGATTGCTTCCGTCAATAATGTCAATGCTAAAGCTTTTTCTTTTTGCAGCAGGGCTTCAATTTTTTAATTAAACAATTTGGCGAGGCAACCAATAATTGTTTTTGTATAAAAGATAAAGGTTTCAACGGCAATTACGGTTTTGCTTTGGGAGATACGAAGCGTCAAGTCGACTTCAAAAATTTATCATCGAAGTGTTATTTGCAAAAAAACATTGTTGTTCATGTGGCATTTTGAAAGTCGAAACACTGCCGTTGCCTATAAGTTTTTTCCTATGGAGAAAATTTGTTGTCTACTTTTCTCTTGTGAAAATGATTTTTTTACTAAAAGTGTTTCTATGTTTACTTGAGTTGCGTTTTTGAAGAAAAAATGTTTAAAACGCAGGTATATTTTATAGCACTAATTAACAGACAATACAGATTGTTTTTTGATCAGCTTAATGAAAGCGTTTCACTCAATATCCCTTTATATTTCCGTCTTTCAGAAAACGAGAGAACTAGGCTGGAGGACTTCTAAAGAGTGAGAATTGTAACTCGTTGGTGTATTTTAAGACTTTTTCACACAATTGCATAGTTTCTGAAAATAAATTGGCGCGTTGATTTTGGTGAAACCGAAACGGGAAGTGGAACGAAAATGGAGTGATTTTGCGTAGCAAATTTTTTCCCCACTTTTTGAAGTAGAACAAAAGCACGGTGTTCAAAAAATTCCGTTCTCACTTTTCAATTTTACTTGAGTGCAGCATTTTCACTTCTGTTTAAAAAGAACACTGTTAATTTCCTCTAATACACATAAGATTGGGTTGTGAAGGGTGAAGAGGCAATGCAAAGTTAAGAGCATATCGCTATGCAAAATTAAAAAAACTCTTCATTACATTTTTCAAGAAATTGACCTACAATGAGAATTAAAATTATAATCAAATACTTTTATTGACTTCTTTCAAATTAAATAATCTTACGACATTCAAAAAGTGTTTCTAATAATGTGCTTGCAATTTTTATTCAAGCAAACACTCGATGTTGTTTTAAATCTGTTTGTAGAAGGCAGACTTTTATAGATTGCAATAGCTAGTGTAACAAAAGAACCAGCTAAAACTTTTTCCCTACTTTAAACGCATTTTTCTTAAACATGTCATCTTGTTTTATTCGCTGCTGAGTAAGAAAAAAAATTCGCGCAACGAGTTTTTTTTTAAAAAAAAATACGGGTTAGATATTTGTGCGACGCGAAATTTGAGATCTGTGGACCGATCTGTTGAATTCCCCAACTCAAATGTTTTCCGAAGTTTTGATGATTGTTTTTTCGCAACCCAGACAAAAAGAAAGCTAAATAGTGTACGTGACTCATTACAATTGCGTTGAGTAATTTAGTATTTGTTTTCGCCTTCAAGCAATTACTTAGTGTAATCAAATTTATGTTCAGCAAGCCGCTCTGTAGAGAATCCTTTTCAATTCTTCATTAAACTTTAGTCTGCTGTTTATAATTACTTCAAGATACTTCACATTAGTTCTTTCTGTTTTTTATGGCCACATTCAAAAAGGTGTTTGCAAAATTCTTTTTGCTGCTGAGTACTATATACTATGTCATTTAAGTGTTGACCATTAGTCGGAACTTTGTAAGGCAATCAATTTGTTAAGAGATGTTAGAAACATGTTTTTTGTTGCAAAGGTTCATAACTGTTGGATTTAAAATGAAAAGTTTTTTCAGTATACTAAACTACCGTAAAATCGTCTTCTATAATATTTGCTAAATCGTTCATGTAAATTTTAATATGAAAAGACGTAAAATTTTACCCTGTGAAACTCTGCTTTTCATAATTTCAAGTATTTTACGGTTTATGGAGTCAAAAGTTTCGTTTCATATGAATCAAAGATGCACCCGGAATCATTTTTATCTCTCGAATTTTAGTCTTATTTGTTCTGCAGTTTTTAAGATAGCATCAAGTTTTGAAAATTGTATCTTATAATCAAACTGTTTGACAGACAGTAATTGCTCCCTTTCCAAAAAATGCTTTTCAAAAAATTGAACAAAGTGAAAGTGATAGAAATAGGTCTTAAATTAAAGCGTGTTTCCGGTATTCTGTTTCTTTTTTGAAAAGAAGAGTTACAAAATGGTTTTTCAGATGTTCAAGAAACTTTCCTTCTGTGATGAATTGATAAATTAGATAACAAAGCGTGATTCATTAGTAATGCTTTGGCATTTTTTGTCATGCTCGTATCTTTGAAGAACCAAGCTTGTTTACTCATACGGTCTATGAAAGGGTCTATGAGCACACTGGCTTTTTTGTTTGTTATGTATCGGAAACTAAAACATTTTTTTGGAGCAGTATCGGGAGAAATGATATTGTTCGTTACAAGCCAATGAAAACCTCCAAATTTTAATATCTGTTTTTTAGAGAATTCGCTATTTTAATAAACTTTGTTATTTTATAATTAAAGCTGTTTGACCTTGCTTGGATTGTTCTGTGAGTCTTTTCCTTATTACAAAGATCTTGATTGAATTTATATCTGTCCTTTTATTTTTCAATTCAGAAAAACAGGAGAGATCTGGAAACGAAGATTGTTTTAAGCTTCATCATCGCCAATTCTTGAAAGCTTTACTTCCCGCATATTCATTTTTCTTTACGCATTTTTTTGGTTTTTTTTCTAGCATAACAAGCTGTAATTGGAGAATATAGTGCTAATGCTCTTTCAAAAAATTTTTGAGGTTCTAATGATATTGTATCTGCCGTCATTGCACCGCAAAAGTGTCTCTAGTTTGAAGTTTTAATAGAAATTTTGAAACAGTATGGCTGAATATTTTTTTCAAAAAATTGTTCCTTTGTTCCTTTTGATTTTAACATGACGGAATTAAGAATGGTGATTGTTGCCAAATGACCACTTCTCAAAATTGTATCTGCTACTGTTCTTGTTTTATAATTGTCTGCTATAATATTTTCAATCAGAGTCGAAGACGAGTTAGTCATCTTTGTAGCAGCAGCTTGAAAATCGGATGGTCTAAGGTCAAATTGAGAGATTATAGATTGAAGGAGTCTTTTGTCGCGTTTTGTAAAATATACTATGTTGTAGTTTCCACTAAGTATGTTAGTTCTGACTGTTTATTGGCTTTCTAAAGATTAGCTCTCTAGTTCACTTTTTCTGTTTGGTTTTTGATCACCTAACTTTCTATACATTTTATCCAGTTTTTTACGATCCAGTTTTTAGCTAACGATTTGCAATTTAAATCTTTGGTTTTAACAAAATGACAAATTCTTTTCATCACAAACGTTTTAACAAATCTAAGAATACTTGGTTTTAAAACAGTAATCAATGTCTTGGGTCTTAGTCCTTTTCTGCGTGTTCTTCTACTTGTCTCATTTCTTAATGGCTTTATTGGCTTTCTAAAGATTAGCTCTCTAGTTCACTTTTTCTGTTTGGTTTTTGATCACCTAACTTTCTATACATTTTATCCAGTTTTTTACGATCCAGTTTTTAGCTAACGATTTGCAATTTGAAATCTTTGGTTTTAACAAAATGACAAATTCTTTTCATCACAAACTATCATCCAATTGTTGTTACTTCTGCTGAGACATAATAGCTGCCAATTGTTTCTTCCTAAATTGTTTTTGGACAATAGTTATTTTTTCCCTAGCTGTTTTCTTAAATACAAAAAAGTCTTTATCACAATGGCAATTCTGTATGTTGCTCTAATTCTGTAAATCTTTTATATGGCTGAAGTAAAAAATTTTAAAAATAACAAAACATTTTGTTCATCAAAAATGTCATTAATTTTTATAGCGCAAACTATAAAGCTCATTCAAGTTTTTTATCACAAGAAAGTTATTAAAAGCCGCACAGCGATAGCTGGGGCTTTTATTGGCCTTCTCTTAGTTTTTACAATTCAAAGAATTTGAATTGTATTGGGGCGCTGTCTTTTTTTTTTAAGATCTGTTCACACATTTTCATGATTTTTGAAGTCAAATTGGAGTAGTGATTTTGGTCACGCCGAAACAGGAAATGGAGCGAAAAAGCGAGTTGTTTTGCGGCGTGAATTTTTTTTGCTCTAATTTTAAAGTAGAGTGAGAAAACGGTGGTTGAACAAAAATTCGGTTTCTCGGTAGTGGTTTTTTGTTCACATGCGGCAATTTTACTCTGATTTTTACTGTTTTTTCGATTTTTTGGATCGGATTTTTTTCTAAATGGTTTTCCCAATCCATTCACAGCTCATTCTAGGCCTAGTTTTTTGTTTGAATTAAAATTTAATTTCTCGCTAGGGTTTTTTTTTGCTCACATGCGGCATTTTGATATTGATTTTCTGTTTTTTTCTTATTTTTTTGTTATGATTTTTTTAAAATGGTTTTCTGAATTCACTCATAGCCCATTCTAGGTCTAGATTTTCTGTTTAGTCAATGAAAATTCTTTGAATTGTACGTCAGGACTTGTCCTGCTATGTTTTTTTATTTCGTCGTCATGATTTTTGTTACGACCATATGACGTCACAGCCACTTTTTGTTCATTCGTTTATGCGATTTCAACTGAATTGCATGTGTGACGTCATTTTTTACTCTTAGTGGAGCGAGTTTTTTTGTTCATGCGCGAGATTAAATTTTTGGTCACACTTGACTTACCTCACTCTCAAAAATGACTTCCTCAATTTGAAATTGAATTTTATTTACTTTAATTCAAAGAGATAAGGTCAAATGTGCGTTTGTCACTCTAAATGAAGGTTATTTCAGATCAGCTAATAGAGGCAGCAATAACTTATACAGATTTTTAATCAAAATATAACAGATCAGCCTTCAATGAAAAGACTAATTTTTTTGGTCTGTCTTTTTTACTGATTTTTTTAGACTGCTGATCTACGAATCTATTGCGGCTATTTTCTGGCAATCTGCCAGCTATATTCTTCTTTGCAAAAGTTTGTGGGTGTGAAATTGAGGAAAAATTCATATGAACAGTTTTTGAAGAAAACTACAAAAGAGTGCAAAAAATCTCTATTTCCTTTGACAATTGATAACACTGAAATGAATTGTTTGTTCCACCGAATTAGAATTCATGACATCATTAGAAATTTTGTATTAAAAGCGCCCAAAACTAATTCATTTATATAAAACTATTTAATTCTAAATTTTTAAACGCAAAGTGGGATGACTAGTTTACTGCAGAAATTGAGCCAATGTTTTATAAACTGCATAATTTATTTTGAGAAACTTTCAAGCTGGTTTTATTTTCAGTTTCATCTTTGTGATTTTATTTATCATAATTTTGTAAATGGCAACTATTTACCGTTGTCATTTTTTTTTATTTCTTTCAATTAGTGTAAAGAGGAGGCACCTTTATATAATTGGCGTCAAATGACAATTAGAGATTGATGACACTATATATTTTTTACCGCTGTTGTCAATTTTTTATTGAAAAATGGTCAATGCAAATTCAGCTATACGTACAAAATCCCGTGAAGGAAGATTCAAGTTTTAAACTTAATTAAGGTTAACATCGAGGACATCGAGGAAGATTCAAGTTTTAAACTTAATTAAGGTTAACATCTTTTGTTTCATTTATAGCCAAATAGCGATATCTAATGCTAATATTTATTTTACCTTGGTTTATTTGACTGGAAGAGGAGTGTTAGTTTTCTATCGGTCGTTTTTTTGTTTATTTACAGGAAGTAGTTTCGTTCACTCGGCATTTTGACCTAAAAGCGAAAATGAGAACAGCTGTCATGTTGAACAAGTTTTTGCTATGCGAGAGAAGTTTTTGATCATGTGCTGCGTTCAGTTAATGACTTTTTGACTTGGAAAAAAATTCTTGAGAGAGCGGTTCATAAAGATGACGTTTTTTGTCCATTTTTTATTGATTTTTTACTTGTAATTCGGTTTTTCTGAGAAATTGTCTTTCGTCCATTTGACTCATTTTTTTACTTGTAATTTGGTTTATAGTTGGTTTATCGGCGAAATAGTTATCGTTTTATGCTGAATTAATATATAAATTTCTGAAAATGAAACCCAAACGTTTTGCTGAGCCTAATTATACTTCTCAAGTGTAAAGTTAATTTTTGGATTTTTTTTTCATTTCTCCTCTTTTGGATCTTTGAGCCGACATTTTTCTTAGAAATCAGTGCATATATGGCACTGTTCAATTGACAGTTCATGCACCAACCAATTCATTTGAACGTGAGTTCGTTTTTCCTTTTTATCAAATTGAATACATACTAATCCGCTTTTCGCAATTTTTTTTTTCAATTTTTCCTTATTTTTTTGTTTTGCTTTTGTCTTGATTACTCAAAAAAGTTTTTCTGTGCACAGCCAGTGGTTTAGTTAAATGTTTTTTACTGACTGATTTATTTTTTTACGATTTATTCATGAACTTTATCGAAAGTTGGGTTCGTAATTACATTTTGATTACAATTTTAATATTTTATACACAATGTTAATATCTTGACATTTTATTGCAAAGTAATTTAGTTAAACCAATCTCTGTTATTTTTTTCTTTTGAACAGAAGCGCATGTGTAGTGTTTTAAAGCAGTTTTTGCTGATAAAAATATGTACTTAACTTTGCATCGATATTTTTGGATTGTATTTAAAACAGGATGTAAAAGTCAATACCAGTTGTGAAAACATAGGGTTTAGGTTAAACGGATGAACGAATGAAAACGAGGAGAGATAGATAAATAGATAGAGAGAGAGAGAGAGCGAGAGAGATAGATAGATAGAGAGAGAGGAGAGAGAGAGAGAGAGATAGAGAGAGCGAGAGAGAGAGAGAGAGAGAGAGAGAGAGAGAGAGAGAGAGAGAGGGAGAGATAGAGAGAGCGAGAGAGAGAGAGAGAGAGAGAGAGAGAGAGAGAGAGAGAGAGAGAGTTATTTCCGGCTCATGTTTGCTGCACTAATCTATAAAATAAGAGCGAGAAAAGTAGGTGTGAGAAAAATTTATCTATACGAGTGGAGTTTTTTTGATCACGTGAAGTTTTTTCAAAGTATTTTTTAAAAATTTTAATTTCAATATATCAATCAAAAGTGTTTCTCGCAAATATTTAATCTAGTAGTAGTGTTTCACATTTTCAACCATCTGAAGGAAGTGTTACATATTTGGATTCAACCTTCATCTATTAACATTTTGCCTGTTTTAAGATTTTCTAGCCTTTATTGTATTGTTCCTCAAAATTTTTTATAGCATTTCCGGAGTTGTGTGGCTGAAACTAGCTGTTGCAGAAGTTTTGGTGGTGTTTCATTTCGATTGAAATTTTCTCAATCATTTTTATATTGAAAAATAGGAAAACTGGAAATTTCTAGGATTTTGCTACTATTAATTGACACTTCAAATCTATTATTGAAATTTTTCTCAAACATAAATACATAACTTTTTTCAGGATTTTTTATTCTTAACAGTTTCCAACTTTCTATTCATATTTATTTACTACGTATTGTATCAGTGACTGATCTGAATGAAAAAGATAAAAATTTTCACTTTTTGCCCAATAGTTGCTGGGAAATATCCTCAAAGCTAAACAGGGCACATTTCACTGTTTTTATAGCAGTACAAACTTTCTAATTAGTTGAGGTTTTTTTGCTCTTCTTATACTTGTTGTATATTTTTTCTCCGTCAAATTTTGGTTGGATGACTAATGTACCAGATAGTGAATAGCGTAATTAAACTTTTTCGCGAATTTATGGTTCGGAAATTGGATTGAGCTTTTGCAGAGTGTTTTATAGAGAATATTAATTTTCGGTTTTGTCCGTCATCTCCTTTCCCTTCAGAGTTTCTCTTTATGAACTCGTTCTATTGGGCTGTTTTCCAATTGTTTATATTTGATGAAAACTATATGTATAAAAGGTTCCTTTACCAATACTTTTTCCTGGAGTTGCAACAATAAAATTTTCTCAGGTTGTTTATCAGTTTTTGACTAATATTTTTATAAAAAAGACTTTTCCAGTTGTTTCAAAAAGAGTAGCATAATAAGGCAAAATATGGATTGATTCAGCGATCATGGTCGTTTTTTTCTAGTGTTTTCCGGTTTTTTCCGGCTATGTTTTATAATTCGAAAAAGTGAATTTTATTGGGGCGCTGACATTTTCTTTAAGATCTCTTCAAATGTTTTCATGAGTTTTAAGTCAAACTGAATTGTTGATTTCAGCGACACCGCAACAAGGCGAGGAACACAAATTAGCGTAGTTTTGCGGCGTGAAGTTCTTTCGGATTTTTGAAATAGAGTAACAAAAAGGTGTTAGAACAAATATTTGCTTCCTCGCTCCTGCTTTTTTTTGTTCACATGAGGTAATTTGACTTTGATTTTTCTATTGAAAATGGTTTTTTCAATCCGTTCATAGAGAACTTTTGGTGTCTTTTTTATTCAATGAAAATTCTTTGAATTAATTCAGGATTTTACTGCTAATTCTTTTTCATTTCGTCGTCAGATTTTTTTTACAACCGTATCCCGTGACTGGACGTTCCTCACTGTAAACAAATTTTGTATAATGTGAGCAGATAAGGTCACTTGAGTGTGTGTCATTCTAAGTGGGGGATATTTAAGTGTAGCTAATAGAAGCAGCAACTCTACATGTCCTTAATCAAAGTAAATCATCTCAGCAATTAAAAAAAGTAGACAAGTTGTTGTTTTTGGTCTATTTTTTTTACAACTGTGAATGTTCTTGGTTTTTACAAATCAAACAATTTGAACTGTGTTGTAGCGTTTTCATTTTTTTAAAAAGATCTGTTCATACTTTTTCATGATTCTTGCAATCAAATTAGGGTGATGGTTTTGGCCACGTCCAAACAGGAAGTGGAGCAAAAAGTGCGATTTGTTTTGGCATGAAATTAATTTACTCTATCTCTAATGTGGAGAAGAAAAAATGGTGTTTGAACAAAAATTCCCAGTGTCGTTATTGGTTTTTTGTTCACATGCGGCTTTTTGACATTATTTTTTTCCTATGTTTTTGTTTTTGTCTGATTTTTTTCCAAATGGTTTTCCAATCCATCCATAGTCCGTTCTTGGTCTAGTTATTTGCTTAGTCAATGAAAATGCTATGAATTGTATGTCAGGACGTTTCCTGCTATGTTTTTTGTTTCGTCGTCAGAAGCTCTTTTTTGTTTTAAATTTGTTCACGCCGCAGATCTGAAAAACTCAATTTCTCTGAATGAATTTTGACTCTCACTAGCGTTATTTGCGCGCGTGACTTGAATTCGTACACTCTATAGTAAAAAAAATTTCAGTCAGTTACGTGATTAGATTTTGATCATACGTGACTTAGCTCACTCAGTAAAATTATTTTTGCACTTTAAAATTTAATTTGAATTTGAATTAGTTTAAAGTGAAAAGAACTCATATGTGCAGTAAAAGCTCCTAATTAATAGGCTTTACCGGAATGAGTTTGAACAAGCCTTATTTATTTATTCATCACTGAAGGTTAGTACCTAGTTTTTGACTGGTGCCCATAGTTTATTTCAACTTATATTTCTGGATCTGTTTCTATCTGTATTATATGGTACAAATGACTATTTCGCAGATATTCTAGCAGACTGCCGTCGGTGTTTTATTATTTTTTGTGCTGCAAATCTACAAAGCTATAGCTGATTTTTATCTGGCAACCAGCCAGCCTTGTTCAAATTATATACACTGATTATCACTGGAGGGGTTGGAGCATTAGAAACAAATGCATAAAATCAATTCAGCTTTTTAATAGCCGCACAGCGATAGTTGGGGCTATTTTTGGCCTGCTCTTGGTTGTTTTTCGTTGTCAAGGTTTTTGTTACGACCATATGACGTCACAATCAATTCAGATCTGCTTTTTGTTTCCTCTTTCATTCAATTTCAACTGAATCGCGCGCGTGACGTCATTTTTGGCTCTTACTTGAACCAATTTTTTGTTCATCCGCCTGATTAAATTCTAGGTCAGTCGTGACTTACCTCACTCTCAAAAATGGCTTCCTCGCTCTGATACTGACTTTTTTCCTCTATTTCTAAGAGGAGAGGACAAGTGAGTGCGTGTCATTCTGATTGAAGCTTAATTGAGAGCAGCTATTAGAAGCAGCAATAATTTAAACAAATTCCTAAATCAAAACATAACATTTAAGCATTTAATGAAAAGAATTTTTTTGGTTTGTTTCTTTAACAACCTTTTTGAGATAATAACAGTATCACGACAGTTTTCCCTTTTCTATTTCAGATATTTTTTTTTGTGCAGAGAGGTTAACGAAAAGTTGATAAGGCACAGCTGTAAGTTTTTCCTGATGACGTGTGGCACTTTTGACTTCATTTTTTTGTTTTCAATGCGCTAACGTATTGGGTGAGGCAACAAAAATTGATCATTCCCATGTTTCAGTCACGGTGACGGAACTAATGTTCCTGCGGGTCTGGTCGGGTCCAGTGAGTGTATATGTCCTCCCCCCAAAACTGGTCGGTCCAGCTACTTAGCCACTGGAACCCAAAGGGAACCCACACAACAAGCACGGGCAAAAAGTGAAAAAGAGGACATGTCACCTGCGAAAAACAATGAACCCATAAAAAACAAGGATTCCATGAGAACCACTCAAGAAGACGACAAAGGTCTCAAGACGATCCGGAAAACATACCCAGACTTGCACCGGATTCCTCAGATGTCACAAGGGTTTCTCAGTTTAAGGAGTCCCAATGCTGAAGATACAAAAAAGTTTTCACAAGAGACCATGCTAGCAGGTCAAATCATTTGTTGGGGGGGGGGGGGTATCATAATAGTTTTTTCTGCGTAATCGCAGCAGAGCAGTTTTAGGCTATAAGTCTGCAGTACATTAATAGTAGCCTGTTCTCAGCTGTCCTTTTCAATTATTCCCCACATCTCACACTGTTCAATTTGTGAGCATGAACGCTCTTTTTGGTGACAAAGTTCATGACTGCAGCCACCTTTTTGCTTATGTAACACAAACGTGGTACCCTTTTTGCAGCCGAGAATTGTGAGGCTACTAACAGCCTAAACTTATGGTTAACTTAGAGCTCATTCTCACAAAGATAGCTACACGGGTGGCAAGGGATTGAAATTATCGATCCTTAGCGTGTGAAGCACACGCTTTTAATCTCGGCTATCACCAGCGAAAAAGCATGTAATTGGTGCTTGAGGTTTTAAATGCT
>NW_027453524.1:0-10974 GCF_964194025.1 Convolutriloba macropyga | reverse complement strand
ATCTCTACCAAGGATCACTGGGATAGTCTGGACAATGTTATCACAAAACAAAGAAATATAACATTGGACCGATACATTCCGAACACAAAATCAACTCGAAGGGAACCACTAGAAAAGTTTTACGGATGCCTCCGAGAACATTCCCTAAGCTGTGATGTTGGCAAACATGAGGAATCTATAGTTCGCGATCTTTTAATCGCTAAAATTCAACACGGAGAAACACAACAAGAACTGTTAAAGGAGCCGAGGACGGCCAAGAAAGCCTTGGAACCTGCAATAAACATTGAAATGGGCATGCAAAATCAATTGAAAATATCGGGAATTGCGACAGAACCTGTCTCCAACCAACTTGCGAATACATCTATTAATAGCATTCAAAGCTCATGGAACAGACCCATATCAACAACAAATAACTTCAAACCTACGATTTGTCCGAACTGCAGATACGCTTGGCCAGATAGTCAACGTCAAAACTGCCCAGCATGGGACAAGAACTGCAAAAATTGTGGAATCAGTAATCATTTTGCAAAAGTTTTTCGCAAGACAAAAAAAAACCAAAAAAACCAAAGCCACAATTCAATAATTTTGACAAAGCATTATCAGCAGCCGCAACTATCGGCACATCTGCAACTATGGAGGAACAGGTGAATCAAACTAATGCGCTGATACGAAAACACAATATGTATGACGCCAATTATGACTCCGACTATGACAATTTCGACGACAACTGCGTAGCAGTTATTTCTGATAGTGACAGTCTCAGACAAGTAGAACCAATCAACATGCATTTTCACTTAGGAAACACCAAAACAATAGCATTAGTGGATTCGGGGATTGTTTGCACTATTATAAATAACCACCTAGCAAACGCGGTGGTATTGAGTATTACAGAAAGCTACTGGACACAGACACCGTAACTCAAGTCATTCTCCGATCTCAAGTCATTCTCCAATGAGTTAGTCAAGACAAATGGTGTAATCAAAAATACAGTGAAATGTAACGATTGGTAGGCAACGAATGTGAACGTTACCGCCGTAGAAGATGGTCATAGACCTATAATTGGACGGGATCTATTCCGGCAACCGGAGTTTTCTCTAACGCAATCAAAACAAATATTAAACATCGATCAAAATCAACGCCCCACCAAGAAAAAAAATAGCCCCTGATTTTCCAGGTCTCATCTCCAGATTTGCTATATCTCACACACACACACTTAAAACTACATTTCATAAAATTTTGATACCCACATATCAAAAAGAAAGACGAGATCCTATAAATTTTCAACGTTTAGTAAATGCTGATCATTAAAAAATGTTAGATGAAAAACACGTAACAAAACTGAATAGTTGCTCGAACAAAAACTTCATATCTATAATTGTTATAAATGTTAAAAGACAAGAAAACGTTAAATTAACACTAGATTAAGAAATACTGAATGAATCAATACACAAAAATAAACATCAAATGCCTAACATTGATAACTTATTTGACATGATACAAAAAAAATAAATACCAACGCATCAAATGAAAATGCATATCCTTTGACATTGATTGAAGTACGCATACAGCCAATTAAATTCCCAATTAAATTCAGACCCGGAAACCTCTCGCCGTTGTAACCTTAATATTGTAAGTGGTGAATGCACATATCGTTTTATTACGCAATTTTGACATACTACGAAATGCACCCACTGACAAAGTCACCTTTCCTCCTGAGCCAACTTATGAAAAAGATGTGGACAATAGTATGGCGCAAAATGAGAGAGATCTTAGAATACGAAATGAACAACACAGAAAAGCATGGCTCGACAAGTGTTAGAAAATCAAAGCAGCGGGATTTGTGGCGATGGGCCGTAGAAATTTTGCGATAACAAAACCGTATCACTTGCATACTTTAGTTTAGGCACGGAAAGCCGACGGGTTTTTGGGTCCCAAAAACCAATAGAACAAATCGATCAGATCTCTACCAAGGATCACTGGGATAGTCTGGACAATGTTATCACAAAACAAAGAAATATAACATTGGACCGATACATTCCGAACACAAAATCAACTCGAAAGGGAACCACTAGAAAAGTTTTACGGATGCCTCCGAGAACATTCCCTAAGCTGTGATGTTGGCAAACATGAGGAATCTATAGTTCGCGATCTTTTAATCGCTAAAATTCAACACGGAGAAACACAACAAGAACTGTTAAAAGAGCCGAGGACGGCCAAGAAAGCCTTGGAACCTGCAATAAACATTGCAATGGGCATGCAAAATCAATTGAAAATATCGGGAATTGCGACAGAACCTGTCTCCAACCAACTTGCGAATACATCTATTAATAGCATTCAAAGCTCATGGAACAGACCCATATCAACAACAAATAACTTCAAACCTACGATTTGTCCGAACTGCAGATACGCTTGGCCAGATAGTCAACGTCAAAACTGCCCAGCATGGGGAAAGAACTGCAAAAATTGTGGAATCAGTAATCATTTTGCAAAAGTTTTTCGCAAGACAAAAAAACCAAAAAAACCAAAGCCACAATTCAATAATTTTGACAAAGCATTATCAGCAGCCGCAACTATCGGCACATCTGCAACTATGGAGGAACAGGTGAATCAAACTAATGCGCTGATACGAAAACACAATATGTATGACGCCAATTATGACTCCGACTATGACAATTTCGACGACAACTGCGTAGCAGTTATTTCTGATAGTGACAGTCTCAGACAAGTAGAACCAATCAACATGCATTTTCACTTAGGAAACACCAAAACAATAGCATTAGTGGATTCGGGGATTGTTTGCACTATTATAAATTACCACCTAGCAAACGCGGTGGTATTGAGTATTACAGAAAGCTACTGGACACAGACACCGTAACTCAAGTCATTCTCCGATCTCAAGTCATTCTCCAATGAGTTAGTCAAGACAAATGGTGTAATCAAAAATACAGTGAAATGTAACGATTGGTAGGCAACGAATGTGAACGTTACCGCCGTAGAAGATGGTCATAGACCTATAATTGGACGGGATCTATTCCGGCAACCGGAGTTTTCTCTAACGCAATCAAAACAAATATTAAACATCGATCAAAATCAACGCCCCACCAAGAAAAAAAATAGCCCCTGATTTTCCAGGTCTCATCTCCAGATTTGCTATATCTCACACACACACACTTAAAACTACATTTCATAAAATTTTGATACCCACATATCAAAAAGAAAGACGAGATCCTATAAATTTTCAACGTTTAGTAAATGCTGATCATTAAAAAATGTTAGATGAAAAACACGTAACAAAACTGAATAGTTGCTCGAACAAAAACTTCATATCTATAATTGTTATAATTGTTAAAAGACAAGAAAACGTTAAATTAACACTAGATTAAGAAATACTGAATGAATCAATACACAAAAATAAACATCAAATGCCTAACATTGATAACTTATTTGACATGATACAAAAAAAATAAATACCAACGCATCAAATGAAAATGCATATCCTTTGACATTGATTGAAGTACGCATACAGCCAATTAAATTCCCAATTAAATTCAGACCCGGAAACCTCTCGCCGTTGTAACCTTAATATTGTAAGTGGTGAATGCACATATCGTTTTATTACGGAATTTTGTGGTCTCAATGGGCCACCGGCGGTATTCCAAAAGGTAATGGATTAGACTTTAGTTGGATTTTACAATAAACATTCTTTTTTAAGTGACATTATCACTGTTAGTCGAGGATATAAAAACGACCATTTAAAGTTAGTTTCCAAATGCTTGAAAAAAACGAGATGAAGATAATCTGAGAATAAATTTGCCTAAATGCCACTTCGCTAAATCACAAATAGACTGCTTGGGATCTAAATTTATTCAATCTGGAATTGCACCACATGATACTAAAACATCAGCCATCTTAAATTCAACAACAACAAAAAATTTGAAACAACTGCGTTCATTTTTAGGATCTGTCCACTAGTTAGGTAAATCTATACCCAATGTTTCTCAATTATGTCACCCACTACAACCACTTCTTAAAAAGAACAATAAATTCAACTGGAATAACGAACTTGAAACAATACTCCGACACATAAAGGATAGAGTAAAAACGCTACAGAAAATACACATTACAATCCAAACTTGGAAACCCGAATCAAATGCGATTCTTCTAGAGCTGGATTAGGGGCTGCGTTAGAACAGCGATCACAAACAGGTTGGCAAACAATTGCATTTGCGTTTCAATTCCTCAATTCAAACGGGGAAGGTATTGTGCTAACGAACTGGAATTATAAGGAATGGTGTGATCTGTCGAAAGTTTTAAATATTATTTGTTTGGAAAAGCGTTCACTATCTTCAATGATCATAGAGCCTTATTACCAATCATGAAAGAACATAGATCCAACAAATCTTACAATAGTCGATTAACCCTTTGGGTAGATCGATTATTACCCTTTGATGTTAATATTCAATATATACCAGGCGCTTAAATGGGACTTGTAGATTATGTTTCCCTCCAACCAAACCAAAAAACAAAAGTTACAAACAATTTGCGGTTGCGACAATTACCCGCATTGTGACGCGATTACAGGAATTTATATAGCCTCCAAACCAATGAAGTGTCAGTCAAAGCACTTTAACACAGTAAATTACACTTATTCCACACGTGCCTCATACGCTCAACAAAAAAATTTAAATTTGCTTTCTGCTTTAAATACTCTCACAAAATCAGTTGCTTCTTTCTACTACTGTGCACGCACCACAAATCCAAACTACAAATTGTTCAAACATGAGTGCAACAAATCCATCTCCGCAAACTCCCTCTGCATGGATGGGTAACTTTCCAGTCAACACCAAATTCTGGAGTAAATTCAACGAGGTCGTCCACAGAAGGGCCCACAACACCTAACCTCAATCTTTTCAAAGAAGAAGTGTTCGGGAATAAACTCACAAAATAGTTTACCAAGAGATTATTGGCAATCTTCACAAGAAAGGATGCCGTACTGACAGAGGTACGCGATTGCATCTTACATGGAGACGAGCAGAGATGTATGCAAGTGAATCTCTACCTCCACTCATTCTGGCGCGACCTCCACGTCCGATCCGGTTGTGTGTGTCGACGAACGGGTAGCAATACCTAATTCAATTCAATATGCAGTACTAGAGTCCCTGCATCAAACACATCCAGGAAGCTGGGGCATGATAACTCTGGGCCAGTATGCATATTGGCCTTATATGCACCGCCAGATATTGAATAAGACTGCAAATTAAAAACAGTGCACGGAAATTGGTAAGAATCTCAAACCAATAATCCCGTCGTCAAAATGGCATCTTCATGTAAGCTGTTCTGAACCTAAGGAAGAAATTCAAATAGACTCTGGTGGACCAATTTTGAGTGAAAAAGATCAAAATATACATTTTCCCTCATGTATTGATCGTTTTTACAAATACCCATTCATAGAAGTATTTGGAAAAACAAATGGACCTAATGTAGTAAAATTATTTGATGACTATATTCAAATTTTTGGAATTCCCAGAAATAATAGACTAGATCAAGCACGCTGCCTTATAGGTAAAAAAGTTAAAAACTTCTGTAAATAAAATATAATAACATTGTTACAGCACCAGCAAACAATCATAGAGCTACTGCCTTAGTACACTGATTGATACAAACAATTAAACGACGACTAAGCTGCTTGAAATTGGCCAATAGAAATAAAAAATTCACAATTAAAAATTCAATAAAGTCAGTAGTATATCAAGTACTTTTATGTATAAGCAAAAAAACAACAAATATAACACCATTCCAAGCACATTTTGAAAGGAAAGCAAATACACCACTTATTAATATAGTTACAGACCCCAGATCTTCAAATCTCTCATATGAAAACATTTTAAATCATTATTTAGATGCCGATACCCTCACTGTGGAGGATTATCCCGATGAGAACGGATGGGTGACGGGCGAGAAAAACAACACACTCATAGAAAAAGCTATGAACAAAGCCCAAGTGGACGATAAATCTGTTTCTCGCTCTATAATCAACCCGAAACTCACAAATCCCATTCCAAGATCAGAAATTTCCCTTGAACTCAAATTGGCAACGAAAATAACAAAAAGATCCAAAAGGGACCACAGGGGCTTGTGGGACACCTTTGTCCGAACTTAACCCTCAACAACGGTTATCAAAGAGCCCGGTGTTCCCGAAGATAAAGTACTGAACAGCGACATTGTCATGTTTGACACAAAAGCCGAACGTATTACGGATATTTGGCAATACGCACAAAGATGTCCCCCTCCGCACGATAAAACTACGGAAAAAAAAATTTCCTTCCATTCGATGGAACTGAAACAGAAGTACCGGGTCGATGTAATGATTCACAATCGACAGGCGGATAATACTTCAGGAGTGTCTTCAGCTAATAGCAATATCTCTAAAGCTATGAGTACAAAGAAACAGGAAACCCGCTAAGACTCAGCTTTCCACAAGTCAAAGCCGCAAGCGTTCAGCAACTCCCAATAATTCGACAGCATCATCCTCCTCAGGCCCCAAAATATCGAACGGAAAACGCAATCGTCGAGCTCCCGACTACTACGAGTTCGAAAGTTCGGTTTGTTCGGTGAGTGATCAAGAAACTGCAAAATATCCCAAACAACTACGGACGATTAATCCTGTCATCGAGACAGCAATACAAAAGAAGGTTTCACAATCTCCATTGGAAGAAAATTCTTTCGAACTTCCAGTAGTTAGTCCAACTGATCCGCGAGTCCGACCACTTACAAACTCGGCTCCGGACTACGATTACAATTATGCTGAGTATAAACGGGAGGTCAGCTTGAGTGTCTTTGATCCAGGGAATCAAATTTGAAACATTTTCAAAACACTCTACAAACAATTCCATTTAAATTTGTTTATTTTAGTTTAATTGTCCTGCCATTTTAATTTATTTGTCTCTGTTTAAACTGTCACTCATTCTTGATACTTTTGCTGTTATACTATTTCAATTTTAATCCAATTTCTCATGTTAACGCAAACCGTTTTTTAATTTCATTAATACCAATACATTTGCGTGAATTTTGCTGTTTCATTTTGAAAGTTCAGTTAACTTGTTCTGTACATGTCGTTCGTACGAACTATAATTTAACAACTTGGAAAGGCCTGTTTCCCAAAAAGTAATTTGATGTTTCAAGTCAATACAATTGTCATAATTACCATTTGTAAATTTTTATTTATATTAGTCAGTAAATATGTTATTTGTATTTAAAAGTTTGATAACTTGTAGTCTTCAAATTTTGTCGATGTCACGGATATATGATATATAGATATCAGATGATTGAAATATGTACTAAATAATTACTTCTCTTAAACCATTCCGTTCATCCGTTAACTTGTAGTTATTAACTGAGGTGAAGTTAACCTCAGACTAAAAAGTCAAGTAGTCATATTTGCTTATGCGTCCCAATTTTGTTGTTCCTAGTACTTTCATTAATCTTCAGTTCATTCTCAAATTCAGTTGCTTGTCAATCTCTTCTTTTTTTGGACTGAGAATAGTTTGTTAGTGGAATCGCATCAGCATTCCCTAAGTTGAGAATAGAGTTGAAATCGTAACACTATTCCACAATAATCTTGAAAGCTCTAATTTCAAGCTACAAAAATTATATTGGATTCGTGCCTCGAATCCAGTAACAAATCTTAGACAATTATTCAGTCTTCAATTACATAGTTTGCGGACTGAGGTATCACAGTGAGCCTAACGTTCACAAATCTTTAAACATCAGTAGCTTCTTGGAAAAGGGAAAATTCAACAAAAAAATTCATTTTGTTTTTATAATCTTTACAAGATTTCTAATAACATCATTCACAGCTCTGTACAATGAAAATATCAACCGGCAAAAAATGACTGAACAATATACCCAGTTGAGCATATAGTTCTTCCGCTATTAACGTGGGCCGGAACAACTAACAAATGTTGAAACAAGCAAACTAAAACTTCTGTGCGGGACAATGTTGAAAGAGAAAATTTTTTCACCAAAATTTGTTTTACAGATTCAGGCAAATGGTAGAATATTTTACTTTTCTGTTTATGAAAAATAAATTATAGGCTACAATGTTTTTCTTGTTACAAACGTTTCGGTTACAACAATAACGATGAAGTTCGGATTTTGCTGCGATAAACTACGGCAAAAAGGTGCCCTGAGATCCCTAAAAAGACTGATCAAAAAGAAAGATTAGTCTGTGCCAGATTGTGCTGTCTTTATAACAGCTACAATTGTTTTCGTTTGATGTTCCAATAGCGAATGGAACGTACGATTGCATTGGTTCTAATTTTGTACACGGCGTTCAGCAGTGCATTTTTTTATGACGAGCAATTAAAGGAAATGTTTTCAACTCCTTTTATACGAACGTTTATTTTTGGATAAATTTGTCTTGTTTGCATAAACAGCAAAATAATTTTTCCACTTCTCACTTTTTTTCCTGTTACGAACGTTGCCGGTATAACAACAACGATACTGTACCGTTAATTTTGCGATAAACTACGCAAAGAGATCTGCACTTGTTCTAACTTTTCTGAATAAATGTACAGCACATTTAGAAGGCATTTGATTTGTTTTATTTTAGTGCAATGTCATTTAGCGTTGTTTGTCAAGGTTGTTTTTACCACGCACCTTAAAGGGGGAAGAATTATATGCTCAACTGGGTTTAATTTCTTTGCTCAGTCAATTTTGACCGATGGATATATTTATCTTCAAAAGCTGTGAGTGATATTATTAAATAGCCCTTCATGTTTAGAATAGCAAATAATCTCTGAACATTTGTCTGATTTCCGTTATGTTTGTTCGCATTTCCCAACTGTTGGTCCAAATTTGACACGCTTTGCAACACTATTTTAACATTGTTAGCCAATTTTTTTGGTTTTACATGTAATTACAGCGGGGTTTTGTTGAACTTCTTTGGTCCGACTTCTTTGGCAAAAATTCGACTAAGTTTTTGAGAAAAAAATCAGCATTGTAAACCATATATCCACTTTTTACCACTTTGTACAGACTTTTGCAAAGTAAGACCTAAAAAATGCTCCGGTTACTCAAATTTGGTTTATTGTTTCTTATGTTTTCAAGGATCATTTAAGATATAATAGGCTTTTCCGTGGCAAAATTTTGTATTACACTAAGCTCTTGAACATTTATTTACCTGTTTTCAATTGACGCGCAATGAGCAGTTTTGGTTTCAGTAACAAGGTCAGGTTTGGTGTAATTGTGGATTCTTTCGATTAAAATTTTCTGTGACGATGTCTTTTTATTACAAAATTTTCTCAATTAAATTTTTGTTTTTTAAAAAGCAATACAGACAAGTTAGTTTCCAAAAAAAGGTGCAAGTAATGAGAAATTCTATCTAAGTTCAAATAAGGTACAATAAACAAATATTATAATTAAGGAGAAATGCTGATGGCTTTTATGGCTCCGATAAAAATTTATTGAAACTTTCTAAATTTTTTGGGTTTTAGCTGCATTTATTGTTCTTTTGTTCTTTGTCGCCTAATATCTTAGTCCCCTTATTCAAAGGTAAAGCTGGCTATTTAAAGAGACAATAAAAAATGCTTTGATGCATGGAGTTTTCAAAAAAATGTGACCTTTACTAATATGCCCACATTTGGTGCTTTTTTGGTGTATCTACATTGGCTAAAGTGCAAATAGTAAATTTTCTCATTGAATAGACAATAATGTTATTGAACTCGACAAAATTTGTCTCGCCTGTCTTCGTTTCTCTTCGTCTAGATGTCTAAGCATGATCTGAGTAATGGAAAATTACAAGTCTCATTGGTTTGCAATTGAGCTATAAATGAACTTAATTAAATCTTTCAGACAACAGCCATTGGTTTTAAAGACTTTGAACTTAACTCTTTAAAAAACATCAAAATAATTTAAAGCTTTAAACTTCTTGTTATCTTTGTCAAATTTTAACTAAATTTAATAATCAAGTTCTATCATCTTTCTTGTCAATCAGATATTAGTCCCTACTGGTTTTGTGTTTTAATTGATTCTTTTATTTCTTTCACGCTATGAGTTTTAAAAAGAACTATTAATGTTGATATGAGGGTCATTTGAACATATGCTTTCTTTTAATAGCTATTAGTTTTGTTGACCATGATCTTGAAAGCTGATGGTTATTATTTCTCTTGAAGTTTTTTGGTTTCAAAAAAATCAACTTCGCTCCTTATGTTTTTGCCGACTTGTTAACTAGTCTCAATAAGGACAGGTCTCATCTGAATTCTAGTGAAATATAGATTAATTTAATTTAGGTTCTAACTGATGCTCTTGGACTGTCTTTTTGAAAGTGTTCTTGAAAATTATATTTTGAGTTTTGGCCGTAATTAATGGTTTTGTTGTTTTTTGTCTTGTCTTGTGTTTCCATTAATGGCCGTTTTCAACAATCCCTTAATGTGGCAATATTTAAATCTTTTAGTGGTTTTAGTAGCAACGATTTTTTAATCCAACAAAAATTGTATTCGAAGAGTATGTGAACTTTTGATATTCGAAAGTTTTCTATTTCTTCATTTGTTAAACAATTAAGACAAAATATGGCTAAGCGGGCTCGCAGCTTTATCTTCACAATAACTAGCCCAATTGTTATGTTCAATTGTCTTCAAAAATGAAGAATTTCAAGCTACCGTACTTGGAATTGAATGGCTATCAGTTTTTAGTAGCAAACCCTTTTGTACGTTTCCGTTCATGCATGTAAAGGATAAAATTTTTGGCGAAAAGAAGTTTTCGCTCTTACACGAAAACTAAATTTTTGGTCGCGTGACTTTTCTAAAACATTTTTTTCCGCCTTGAATCAACACCCGAAACTTGAATTTCAGTAGGTGTATCATTGTTTTTCAATGAGATGAGACCGCTGCGTAACCACAGTCCTTATCACGCTTGAAACGCTTGTTCAAACGCCCAGTAATGAGAGCCAAAAAGTTGGAAGTGACTTATTATGAG
>NW_027453523.1:0-25295 GCF_964194025.1 Convolutriloba macropyga | reverse complement strand
TGCTTTCTTATGTTGAAGTCAAAAGGCAGTGCTCTATAAGGAAATTCCGGTCAATTTTATTTTCAGTTTAAAAATGAGAATTGGAAAGGAAAAAGTGCTTTTCTCCTCAAAAATATTTGATGGAAGCTCGATCCGTTAAATTCTGCCCAATAAGACTTCATCCAATTTAAGACCTCAGTTCGCAATTTCACAGACTAGAAGCAATAAACAATTTTTAAAAAGAAGCGACTTTCACTTTTAAGTGATTGGGCCTGAAATAAAACCAAAAATATCAATAGTTTTTAAAAGTAGCACCACTAAGTAATACAACAAGGGAAGCCTAGTTCTCAAAGCATGGAAGCTTAAGACAAAAAAGATCAAAAAAGCATATTTGAAATAATATAATTTGACATCGGATAAGAAAGACGGGAACAAACAAAGGAACATAAACAAAGACGCAAATTAATTGCAGAATAATCCCTCATTTTATTTAATATGTTGACTGCTAGCAACTCATTGAACCAAATAGAACTTACTGAATTATGTTGTTTTATCAGTTTAATTTGTGCATTTAATTTTGTTTCAAAATTCATTACTTCGTTTTTTATTTAGTTTTATTATCCAGATTTTTCATCCCTTTTTTTCTTTGTTTTTTCTGTATTTTGTTTGGAGAACTGTGACTGAGGGAAAAGGTCAATTTTAAGAGAATATGTCGAATCTGTTGTTTTTATCGTGGAATTCAATTAGGACTCTATAAAAATTGATAACGTAAGATATGGAAAATAATTTCTTTTTTGGTTTAAAAATGTGTTCTAGAATTTGAAATCTAGTTTAAATTTCAGCTTTTGCGATCATTACTTGCAATTTAATTTTTGATTACTTGTCGCACTTTATTGACCCTTCTTTGAATTTTAAGGCTCTTAATTGCTTTGTGAAAACCACTCGCAAAACTGGAATGCGTTCCGCATTGAGCGGAAGGCGGCACATGTATGCGGCTGCAATTTATTTTGTACGTAGAGTTTCCGGTAGACGCTCGTAATGTTAGTGCAATTACTAGATAATTTTTGTGTATAAAAATTGTCGAAATACACTGCTTGGCTGATGACTCTCTGGCACTGAGACGTGCAACTCATGAATTTCTCTTTATAGTTTTCATTCACATTTTTGGGCTCATCTGCTTTCCTTTGTTTTTAATGACTTTAGCCGACCATATAAGTTCTAATAAGATCTTTTCAATTTACTTAGGATTTGTTGGTTCTAAGATGCTATATGATAAAATTTCGTCATAGAGGAAAATTCTCTCCGCGTAGATTTATAAACGTGTGTCTCGTATAAAATATGATAAGTTTAAGTTATTATCATCAAAATTAAGTAATAAAAATTTCGTGTGTGAACTGATAATATGTCAAATATAGTTGAAGTCAAGCAAGGCCTATTTTGTTCAGTGCCGGTAAGAAATTTGACAGATGTTACAAAGACACGCTCACCCTTAATCACTACGCGTGTTTTTTTTTCACACAAATGCGTTGTGAGAATCTTCGAATTGTCTTTAAAATCAGCAATCATCATCTGGAGCTCGCATTTCAGTTGAGACTTGACAATCATCTAAAGGCAGCTAAAGAGACCTAAAAGTAACATCGGCTCTGTGGGATAAAAAGTGCAAACGAGCATCAAAACAGAGTGAACAAATATTCGGTGCCTGTAAGAGGTAGTTAGGTTTTTAAAAGCACCCAGTCCCCTCGAGGTCAAGATTATTTGGTCATAACCAATTTGGAACGAAAATCTCGTCTCATGGGCTTTCAAAATCTACCAACTTAGCTGACCCAGGATGAAGTCCCAGATGCAAAATTGATATTTCAAGACTGAAATGAACGCATCACGGAGAGTCGTGCGTTCAAAATTACATGGTCTGGATACACAAATGAATGCACAAAAGACTTTATAGTTAACTTTGAACGTACGCTCAATAGTCTGGAAATAGATTTCTTTGTCAGGGCATACCAATTTTGGTCTAGAACCTCAGCCTGGGTGGTTTTGGTTATTTTCGCTTTTGTAAAAGTGATTTCGTTTTAGTCTGGAGAGGAAAAGGAAAGGACGTCCCATCAAAACGCGACTTTTGGGAAGCGACAAGGTCACCTGCCATTCCCCAGACTTCCAGCCGAGGTAGATAAATGTCATAAATGCGACGTAACATTTTAAATTGGGAACTAACCTGTGGTGAGCTAACATGACCAAATTTAGCCCCTTCCAACTCGAGATGATTGGAAGAGACTTGAGGGGCTTAGGATTCGAGAAATTATTCTCAATGATCGACGCACCTAGGCTTATTTCAATCAAAGACAGCATTTGTTTGGCAAGACTTCAAAGCCTAAAATTCTGCTGACAAACTAAACACTTCTTACTTCGTGAAAGAGGGAAGTGAACGACGTAACATTTATGCTGGTTATAACCCCAAATAAATGACTGGGTATTCGCAATTCTTTGTTATTCACGCTTCAAAACAAAATTGCTTGCAGAAGAATGCCGGTTTCGATTACGCGGGAAATTTTGATTCCACCCCAGATTAAGCACATTATTATAAAAGGCTTTTGTGCTAAAATTTTTGAAAATTCAGCGCATTTTGGGAATTTCTTACATAATTTTGAGAAAATTTTTTGATCCGCGTTAAGAAACCTAGTTACGATAGACATGTAAATTACTAAGCACCGCTAATGACAATCAAAATAACAGCTGGTGCTCTCACCATATTCACGATAAGTACGAACATTTTTATTACACTACATTTGCTATTATGTTGAAGCAGCTTTCGAGGTCTCGGTGTCCTGTCATTGGCTGCTCGCTTGTAAGTTTTATAATGTTTATGAATTCATTTCTGCTGGTCTCCATATATGGCGGGTGCCGGGACTACAAGTTGAA
Organism: Convolutriloba macropyga; assembly: GCF_964194025.1. Classification (NCBI taxonomy): domain Eukaryota; kingdom Metazoa; phylum Xenacoelomorpha; order Acoela; family Convolutidae; genus Convolutriloba; species Convolutriloba macropyga. The sequence goes on along the minus strand of NW_027453523.1, from coordinate 22,400 downwards.
AGCAAAAGATTAAGAATTAGCAGTTTAAAATAAGTACTCCAACTGAATGCAACCCACTGGTTGGGATCTTGGTTTTATGAACAGACATGGTTATCCAATTTAGTGATTGCCATTCGGACATTAGTGAGACTATTGATTCAAGTAGACTTAGGCCAAGAAATGCGTTATAATGATCCAAAAACTAAAAACGTGCAGAAGAGTGAAGTGAGCTTTTGACTATGTCATACGGCAATGGATACTCTTCATATATCCATATCCGTATTTAGTTCATTTATTTGTTGTAAGCTCCATTTGAAGGGCAAAAGCCATTTCAGTTCAGTTATTGTCAACTTCCTCCATTTTTAGCAGTATTGTCTGTTCATCCTGTCTGTGCAGGAAATTAACTTGTTCATGATATAAACAAATCTTAGAGTTGCTTCCGTTAATCGTGATTAAAGCTTGAACAAACTTTCTTTCTTAAATGTTAACTTTCATATTTTCAATCTCCAATTTGCAACGCTAGAATTCAGTCTAATTCAATTCTTGCAAAACGCTGCTCATTTAACCTCAGTACTGTGAAAGTAGCCATTCGCACCGCGATTGACTAGTCTAGAAATTTGATAATAAACTCAATCAAATAGATTGCCATTTGCGACGCGATCTCCCATCTCATTTGATAAAGTGCCATTCGCAACTCAATTGGATATACTCACTGTGTATGAGTATAACATGGCGCAGCCAGCAACGGACTCCAAGAAGACACCACTCCACATAGAAGCATTTTGGGAGAAACTGACGGCAGCACCCCCCTGACGTCGGACAATTGGACACAGCAATGGAAACTGGCTCTACTTGCTAAGGAAGGGATACAGTTAGACGACCTGTTAGACGATCCTCCAGCAACAGTGACTTACCCACCTGAACCCGTCTATGAAGAACCGGTGGAAAACCACACACAAGCGACGGAAAGAGATCGAAAAGTTCGAAATCAGCAATTGAAAGTAAATTGGCAAAACCGTTGTAAAAAAGTTGAAGGAATTGGGATTCTGTGTGGAGACAAACCGTGGGGAATTTGTGAGCAGAAAACAATATCGTTGCTCTATTTGAGCATTGGAACAGAGGGACGACGAATTTTCAAGAGTAATTACCCCCATTTTCAGATAGAGAAACAACCCTTCAAAGATTTGTGGCAGGCAATGGAGGACTCATTCACAAAGGTTCGTAATATAACTTACGATCGCTTCGTTTTCTACTCTTGTAAGCAGCAAAAAGGAGAGACAGTGGAAAGTTTCTATGGTCGTCGCATATAATTGGCGGAGAATTGCAATCTGGTTAGTGAAGAGACTTCATTGATCCGTGATGCATTCATATTGAATATGCTTGATCACGAGACACAGAAGGAATTGTTGAAAGAAACAGTAGAACCACCAAAAGCATTGGAGATCGCTATACAAATGGAGATGAGAGCGCAGAATCAACAGAAATAAAACCAAAACTTGATGTCAGGTACTTCATCTGTGAATTTCATTAATAGTAACCAAGTCCGCAATCGCAACGCGAATGCACCTCCGGCTAAACGAGACTTTACACGCTACCCAACTGTTCCTCAAAATTAACAATATACAAGTGTTTGTACGAATTGTGGTCTCCGCTGGAGTCACAATCATAAGCAGATTTGCCCCGCGAATGGCAAGAAATGCAATAATTGTGGTAATGTGGGTCATTTCGCCAGAAAATGCCGCAAACCGAAAAATTCGCAGAATCCAATACAGAAAACTCAAAAAACGAATGTCAACCAAATTGACGAATCGCGGGAAAAGAGTGATGATGAAGAATCAGTCAATTATATAACAAGCTATCAACAATTGTACGAACAGGTGTATGATTCAAACTATGACAGTGATTCAGATGACTATGTGGCAGCGATCTCCTCTGATTCGGTGCACCAATTGGAACCACTAAACGTTGAAATACAACTGGGGGAAATAAAAACCTCTGCAATGATTGATTCTGGAAGTGCAGTCAGTATCATAACAAGAAGTTTAGCGAACAAAATCACCCGATCGACAAAATCAGCCAAATGGACAAATGCAACAGAAAAAAGGAACTTGAAGACTTTTTCAAACGAACCTATCAAAGTCCTTGGGCATTTGGAAACCACAGTAATCTACAATCAGTGGAAAGACACATCAGCAATGTTGACTGTGGTAGACGATGGGCACAAAAACATAACTGGAAGGGATCTGTTCGCTACCTTGGGGCTTGCAGTTGTTCAACAACAACCAAAAACTGGTGTATGTGTTTATAACATCAATAATTCTGTATGTAAAATTAAAGAGACAATCACGACGCAATTTCCACTTCTAGTATCAAGAATTGGCTTATCCAAAACACATGTAGCGAAATCAAAGTTTCATCAAAAATTTACAGCAAAGCATCAAAAAGGTCGACGTGTTCCGATTAATCTCCAACCTAGAGTGTCAGAAGAATTAGAAAGATTACAAACTGAAGGCCATATCGAAAAACTATCTAGTTGCTCTGACGAACATTTTATCTCTCCAATCGTAATCACAGTGAAAAAAGACCAATCGATAAAACTAGCATTAGATTCCAAAGTATTAAATAAAGCAATACACAAAAATAAATATCAAATGCCTAACATCGAAATGTTAATTGACACCATATCACAACACCTTACAGATACATAAAACGGTCAACAGGCATATTTCACCACATTAGATTTAAAGTATGCATATAGCCAACTAAAATTGCATCAAGACACTGCAAAACACTGTAATTTTAATATCATATGTGGCGAATCTACCGGTACATATAGATTCAAAACTGGTTTTTATAGTCTTACAGATATGCCGGCAGAATTCCAAAAAGCTATGGATTAAACACTCATAGGCTTGCAAAACACATTGTTTTTTGGACGATATCATAATCGTTAGTACAGGCACTGAAGCAGACCATTTAGCATATGTTTTCAAATGTCTTAAAAAACTAGATGACGACAACCTAAGAATTAATCTTCAGAAATGTCACTTCGCGAAAACAGAAATAGAATGGCTAGGTTACAAATTCACACAGACTGGAATATCACCTTTAGAAGGTAAATTTGCAGCAATCTTAACAATACCCCCACCAACGACACTAAAACGCCTTAGATCATTTCTAGGGTAAGTACATTACATCGGCAAGTTCATACCACATCTCGCACAATTATGTCACCCTCTTAGACCACTGTTAAAGAAATCTGTAACATTCGTTTGGACAGATGAACACACAAAACACTTTAACTTGATTAGAGAAAAAATCGCAAATAGTACAGAAAACAGTCATTATAATCCAAAATTGGACGTTCGCGTCAAATGTGATGCTTCACGTTCCGGATTGGGAGCAGCATTAGAGCACAATACACCAGATGGTTGGAAGCCAACAGCATTCGCGTCCCGATTACTCAATTCAACGGAAAAGCGCTACAGTGTCAACGAATTGGAACTATTGGGGATAGTTTGGTCAATTGACTATTTTAAATACCATTTGTATGGAAAAAATTTCACGGTAGTAACGGATCACAAAGCCCTATTATACATACTTAAAGAACATCGATCAAACAAATCATATAATAGCCGATTATCTCGTTGGATAGACAGACTTCTTCCGTACAATTTCACAATCGAACATGCAAAAATGGGTCTAGTCGATTACATTTCAAGGAACCCATTTGCGAGAGCTGAAAAGATATCGACCTACGACGAACATTTTGTTGTAGCAACAGTCTCAAAAATTCGTGATTCAATGAAATCTCTAATTATAAATAAACAGAAAGCAACTAAAAAATTTAGCAGTATTTTAAAGTCAAATTAGCCTTCACATAAATTAAAACAACCATTTGCACCGCGATTACCTACATTACTAAATGTTAATTCACCTAATTGTAATGAAGTATTTGAATCACAATTAACTCCTTCACCAGTGAAAACAGCATTCGTGCCGCAATTAACACTTCCTAAATCTAAGATTAATTCACAATTTAAACGTCCATTTGCGTCGCAAATGCCACTTAAAGTTACAAAATTACAATTTGCACTAAATAATCGAAAAGTCAATAACGCATATTCCATTAACAACTTCGCTGCAAAAGGGGTGCAAAATTCAGCCAGTAAAGAATATGAACGATCTGAAAAATTATCCCCAATACAACCCATTAATGGTATAAAATCAAATAATCCACCTAATAACACTAAATTAAGCGCGAAAGCACAAATTCCTAAGTATAAATACCACTTGCACAAAAATCACTCGCTTTTTGCCAAAATTCAGCCTACAAAACACTCCATAGTGAATAAACAAACTAATTCTTTCATATCAGACAATTCAGTAAAAAGCGTAAATACAATGTCGAAGGCCAAAGCAACCCGATCTAAGTCAACCCCTACAAAGGCAAGAGTGACGTTTTCGGACACGACTCCCTCTACGCCTGGAACAAATACGACCTCAAACACAGAAACCCCAACCGGCAGTACGATAGAGGAGGCAGACGAAATAATCTTTACCGAGACCCTCAATAAAGTATTCAGCAAAAAGTTCTTGGCCATATTAACGGGAAAGGACGCAATACTCAAAGAAGTGATGGACTGCGTGATGAGAGACGATCCGGACCGATTACAAAAGATAAGTCCTTATCTCTTCTCTTATTGGAGGGACTTAAGTGTCAAACATGGGTGCGTTTGCCTGGACGAACGAATTGCCATACCCAAATCAATCAAGGACGCGGTGTTGGAAGACATCCACTCTACACACCCAGGAAGTTTCGCCATGCTCTCACTCGCTCAAAATATCTAGTGGCCGTACATCCATAGAGACATACTGGCAAAAGCCAGTGAGTGTAAAGCCTGCACGAAAATTGGTAAGAACCTTAAATCAGTGATTCCGCACCGCAAATGGACACCTCTACCTAAATGTAGTGAACCAAACGACGAAATACAAATAGATTTTGGTGGACCAATTTTAAATGAGAAAGGCATAGAACAAAACTTTAGTACAAGTATAGATAGATATTCCAAATACCCCACAGCAGAAATAGTAAATAATGCATCAGGCCAAAATGTAATCAAATTCTTTAATAATTATATATATCATCACGGAGTACCTAGAACTATTAGATTAGATCAAGCTAGATGTTTTACAGGAAAAAAGTTTGAAACATTCTGTACAGAAAATATTATTACACCTATATATGCACCAGCAAATGATCATAGAGCAATTGGCCTTGTAGAACGTATTATTCAAACAATTAAACGACAATTATCTTGCATGAAATCACAATTAAATAAAAAATTTGATTTAGAAAATTCACTTAAAGCAATAATACAACGATTCAGAATATCAAAACAAAAAACAATAAATACCACACCATTTGAGGCACACTTTGGTAGGAAATGCAACACACCTATATCAAACATCACAACTAAACCTAATAGTAAAAATCTCAATTATAATGCAATACTTAATTATTATTTAGACGAAGATACAACTCCGGGTCGCTCTTACCTGTCAGAGGAGCAGTGGGCAGATACAGCCCTATGTTCGGACACGGAGATCGAGCATGTCATGTGCGCCGCGAGTGCTCTTGCAAGAGCTGAGCAAGAGAAACGAAAAGATGGAGAAGAACGTTTTCTCAATTCAGAAGGCGTTAGTCGACCAATTCCCTGCTCGGAACGCAGTGTGCAGGTAATGTTGGCTCGCAAATTGCACAAAAATCAACGACAGAAGAAAAATCTGGATGGGCTTTATGAGGTACTAGCACCAGGAAGCACTGTGTGCAAAGTAAGCCCCACGACAAACGTGATCAAAGAACCACACAAGCATGAAGTGCGGGTCAGAAATTCGGATATTGCTAAATTCGGAACTCGGGCAGAAAGAGATACGGACCTTGCACAATACATCGAAAGAAGACCGAAAAAGATCAACGAGAAGACCATCGAGCACATAATCTACAAACACAAGCGTGATGTTATTCGGAAAAACACAGGCGACAAAAAGATAAAACGCAATCGAAGACAATCGGATGATGTGAGTGTAGTTTCCTCGGGCAGGTCATGCATCTCTTCAGCTAGCAATATAGCCAGATCGTTAAAAATGAGAATTCCAAAGAGAAATCCAAAACACGACGAGGCATTTCTCAATCGACCCGATTTAACACAGATCCTTCGATTTAGTCCAATCGCGACACAATTGACCACGTCCAATACAGCAAGACCATCTGCGACGCAAATGCCCTCATCAGTACAGCCAACACCGACACCCATTTTGCGAAAAACTGCAAAGCAACAGATTACGATTAGCGACACATCAGATTCCGATACTTCTTCAGTTCGAAAAAGCAAGCGAACTTTAAAGAAGAAGACACCGAAATCGCAAACCATTATTGAAAAGGTCAGAAACACAGAAGGCTATTCCGACAATGCAAATCAGGACATTGGAGACGCAAGAAATTCAACTGAATGGGTTGAAGATACCCAAAATCAGCCAAGGGAGATGACAGTTCTCCAAGCTGAAAACGCAGAAAATAATGATAGTGAATGAACTTGAATAAAACAAAAACTTCATAAAACTTTTATATTTTATCTATAATTTAATATTTTATTACTTAGTAACCGGTGAATATTTATTATTTTTCTGATTTTAATTAGTAAGTTTATTTTCTCTCAAAGAGGGGGAAATGTCATACGGCAATGGATACTCTTCATATATCCATATCCGTATTTAGTTCATTTATTTGTTGTAAGTTCCATTTGAAGGGCAAATGCCATTTCAGTTCAGTTATTGTCAACTTCCTCCCATTTTTAGCAGTATTGTCTGTTCATCCTGTCTGTGCAGGAAATTACTTGTTCATGATATAAACAAATCTTAGAGTTGCTTCCGTTAATCGTGATTAAAGCCTGAACAAACTTTCTTTCTTAAAATTGTAACTTTCATATTTTCAATCTCCAATTTGCAACGCTAGAATTCAGTCTAATTCAATTTTTGCAAAACGCTGCTCATTTAACCTCAGTACTGTGAAAGTAGCCATTCGCACCGCGATTGACTAGTCTAGAAATTTGATAATAAACTCAATCAAATAGATTGCCATTGGCGACGCGATCTCCCATCTCAGTAAATAAAGTGCCATTCGGAACTCAATTGGATATACTCACTGTGTATGAGTATAACATGGCGCAGCCAGCAACGGACTCCAAGAAGACACCACTCCACATAGAAGCATTTTGGGAGAAACTGAGGGCAACACGCCCCTGACGTGGGACAAATGGACACAGCAATGGAAACTGGCTCTACTTGCTAAGGAAGGGATACAGTTAGATACCCTGTTAGACGATCCTCCAGCAACAGTGACTTACCCACCTGAACCCGTCTATGAAGAACCGGTAGAAAACCACACGCAAGCGACGGAAAGAGATCGAAAAGTTCGAAATCAGCAATTGAAAGTAAATTGGAAAGTAAATTTTGTGCTAAACTTTTTGAAAATTCAGCGCATTTCGGGAATTTCTTTCATAATTTTGAGAAAAATTTTTGATCCGCGTTAAGAAAACTAGTTACGATAGATAGGTAAATTACTAAGCACCGCTAATGACAATCAAAATAACAGCTGGTGCTCTCACCATATTCACGATAAGTACGAACAATTTTATTACACTACATTTACTATTATGTTGAAGCAGCTTTCGAGGTCTCAGTGTCCTGTCATTGGCTGCTCGCTTGTAAGTTTTATAATGTTTATAAATTCATTTCTGCTGGTCTCCATATATGCCGGGTGCTGGGACTACAAGTTGAAAGCAAAAGATTAAGAATTAGCAGTTTAAAATAAGTACTCCAACTAAATGCAACCCACTGGTTGGGATCTTGGTTTTATGAAGAGACATAGTTATCCAATTTAGTGATTGCCATTCGGACATTAGTGAGACTATTGATTCAAGTAGACTTAGGCCAAGAAATGCGTTATAATGATCCAAAAACTAAAAACGTGCAGAAGAGTGAAGTGAGCTTTTGGCTACATGGACGAGCTCCCGAAGTAAAATTCGACTGAAATCCGCTCATTTAGTCGCTAAAGTTGTCTAATCATTAACGAAAAAAACGTCTTTGGTCAATACACAACCTTGCCATGTATAAGTTGGCACAAATAACGAGCAAGTGAATTTCTTTTGATTAGAAACCAATTCAGTTTTATAATTTTAACACCTGGAAGAGAGTGTTTTGAGAACGAAATCACCAGTTGTTTTTTTGTATAACCTTTGACTAGTTTTCAACATAAAAGGGAATGAGAACATTCCTCTTAAGCACTATATATAAAAAAATTTCAATAGTGATTCTGAAACCTAAATTTTGACCATTGACGAGCGTCAAACGTTAACAAATTTGTGTGTAAATTTACTCACTTTTGTAACCAGATTCACTTTTCGAATCTTAATACATTTTACGTGTGAAACGTACTTGCAAATTTTGTGGATGGAACGCCGGAGCCCTATCTGAAAGTTTCAGTCACCTAAAGTTGAAAAGCGGAATCTATTTTCCGCCGCAAAAGACTTTTTTCAGAAGAGCTTTGCGCAGAATTGCCGTAATTAGATTTCACTTGCAGTATAACTCCTTATTTTAGTATTCAATGTTGATTAAAGTGTTTTAGTCATATCTGCCGGTACACATTGCTTCACATTGGTAGTATTTCACTTTAAAATCATTTAAAATACCGTGAAATGCCCCTACTGACGGACGTTACTATTAATCACATATTTTGGTAGTATTTTCCGTATTAGGCCATTTAACCGCGACGTACAATTTATGTATACCAAATTAGGGCGTTTTCCAAATTGGGCGCCAAACGATGAGAGAAAGCGCCAACCACGTTCTTTCCAACTGTTTGTTTTTTGGTGCCTCTAGATAATCGTTATGTGCAGAGTAACAGTTTTGTAGTTTTTGATATGGTACTTCATAACCCTGAACCAACAGAGCAACGAGGAAAAGAGCATACAACTTTGATTGAAAGTTCCTGAATTTTTTATTGATGTAATGTTACAGTTCTAAACTAAATAAAGTTTATATTAAAACAACATCAAGCCACGAATGTAAACTTTCAATCTAATTTTTTCGCACTTAATTATGTTTCTAATTTTCAGTGGCTGTTTAAGAAAAGAACTTTTGATAAAAAAGCTTCGGTTAAAAGTCAACATTGCCTAATTCTAACTACTATGTGCAACCAACTTCCAGTGAAAGAATTTAGGTCAAAAGTATTTCAACTAAACTGGCCAACCAAAGCCTAAGAAATTCTTGTTGTATGAAAAATTGCTGAAACTAAAAGATTAAGTGAATTCAAAGCAGAAAGATGCTCTTTGTTCGTGGACGTTAATCTGTAAAATTTCCGTAAGTTTTCATTCCATTTTAGGGGCATACTCTTTCAACATATTTTTTAGATTATTGATAGATATTCCAAATACCCCACAGCAGAAATAGTAAATAATGCATCAGGCCAAAATGTAATCAAATTCTTTAATAATTATATATATCATCACGGAGTACCTAGAACTATTAGATTAGATCAAGCTAGATGTTTTACAGGAAAAAAGTTTGAAACATTCTGTACAGAAAATATTATTACACCTATATATGCACCAGCAAATGATCATAGAGCAATTGGCCTTGTAGAACGTATTATTCAAACAATTAAACGACAATTATCTTGCATGAAATCACAATTAAATAAAAAATTTGATTTAGAAAATTCACTTAAAGCAATAATACAACGATTCAGAATATCAAAACAAAAAACAATAAATACCACACCATTTGAGGCACACTTTGGTAGGAAATGCAACACACCTATATCAAACATCACAACTAAACCTAATAGTAAAAATCTCAATTATAATGCAATACTTAATTATTATTTAGACGAAGATACAACTCCGGGTCGCTCTTACCTGTCAGAGGAGCAGTGGGCAGATACAGCCCTATGTTCGGACACGGAGATCGAGCATGTCATGTGCGCCGCGAGTGCTCTTGCAAGAGCTGAGCAAGAGAAACGAAAAGATGGAGAAGAACGTTTTCTCAATTCAGAAGGCGTTAGTCGACCAATTCCCTGCTCGGAACGCAGTGTGCAGGTAATGTTGGCTCGCAAATTGCACAAAAATCAACGACAGAAGAAAAATCTGGATGGGCTTTATGAGGTACTAGCACCAGGAAGCACTGTGTGCAAAGTAAGCCCCACGACAAACGTGATCAAAGAACCACACAAGCATGAAGTGCGGGTCAGAAATTTGGATATTGCTAAATTCGGAACTCGGGCAGAAAGAGATACGGACCTTGCACAATACATCGAAAGAAGACCGAAAAAGATCAACGAGAAGACCATCGAGCACATAATCTACAAACACAAGCGTGATGTTATTCGGAAAAACACAGGCGACAAAAAGATAAAACGCAATCGAAGACAATCGGATGATGTGAGTGTAGTTTCCTCGGGCAGGTCATGCATCTCTTCAGCTAGCAATATAGCCAGATCGTTAAAAATGAGAATTCCAAAGAGAAATCCAAAACACGACGAGGCATTTCTCAATCGACCCGATTTAACACAGATCCTTCGATTTAGTCCAATCGCGACACAATTGACCACGTCCAATACAGCAAGACCATCTGCGACGCAAATGCCCTCATCAGTACAGCCAACACCGACACCCATTTTGCGAAAAACTGCAAAGCAACAGATTACGATTAGCGACACATCAGATTCCGATACTTCTTCAGTTCGAAAAAGCAAGCGAACTTTAAAGAAGAAGACACCGAAATCGCAAACCATTATTGAAAAGGTCAGAAACACAGAAGGCTATTCCGACAATGCAAATCAGGACATTGGAGACGCAAGAAATTCAACTGAATGGGTTGAAGATACCCAAAATCAGCCAAGGGAGATGACAGTTCTCCAAGCTGAAAACGCAGAAAATAATGATAGTGAATGAACTTGAATAAAACAAAAACTTCATAAAACTTTTATATTTTATCTATAATTTAATATTTTATTACTTAGTAACCGGTGAATATTTATTATTTTTCTGATTTTAATTAGTAAGTTTATTTTCTCTCAAAGAGGGGGAAATGTCATACGGCAATGGATACTCTTCATATATCCATATCCGTATTTAGTTCATTTATTTGTTGTAAGTTCCATTTGAAGGGCAAATGCCATTTCAGTTCAGTTATTGTCAACTTCCTCCCATTTTTAGCAGTATTGTCTGTTCATCCTGTCTGTGCAGGAAATTACTTGTTCATGATATAAACAAATCTTAGAGTTGCTTCCGTTAATCGTGATTAAAGCCTGAACAAACTTTCTTTCTTAAAATTGTAACTTTCATATTTTCAATCTCCAATTTGCAACGCTAGAATTCAGTCTAATTCAATTTTTGCAAAACGCTGCTCATTTAACCTCAGTACTGTGAAAGTAGCCATTCGCACCGCGATTGACTAGTCTAGAAATTTGATAATAAACTCAATCAAATAGATTGCCATTGGCGACGCGATCTCCCATCTCAGTAAATAAAGTGCCATTCGGAACTCAATTGGATATACTCACTGTGTATGAGTATAACATGGCGCAGCCAGCAACGGACTCCAAGAAGACACCACTCCACATAGAAGCATTTTGGGAGAAACTGAGGGCAACACGCCCCTGACGTGGGACAAATGGACACAGCAATGGAAACTGGCTCTACTTGCTAAGGAAGGGATACAGTTAGATACCCTGTTAGACGATCCTCCAGCAACAGTGACTTACCCACCTGAACCCGTCTATGAAGAACCGGTAGAAAACCACACGCAAGCGACGGAAAGAGATCGAAAAGTTCGAAATCAGCAATTGAAAGTAAATTGGAAAGTAAATTTTGTGCTAAACTTTTTGAAAATTCAGCGCATTTCGGGAATTTCTTTCATAATTTTGAGAAAAATTTTTGATCCGCGTTAAGAAAACTAGTTACGATAGATAGGTAAATTACTAAGCACCGCTAATGACAATCAAAATAACAGCTGGTGCTCTCACCATATTCACGATAAGTACGAACAATTTTATTACACTACATTTACTATTATGTTGAAGCAGCTTTCGAGGTCTCAGTGTCCTGTCATTGGCTGCTCGCTTGTAAGTTTTATAATGTTTATAAATTCATTTCTGCTGGTCTCCATATATGCCGGGTGCTGGGACTACAAGTTGAAAGCAAAAGATTAAGAATTAGCAGTTTAAAATAAGTACTCCAACTAAATGCAACCCACTGGTTGGGATCTTGGTTTTATGAAGAGACATAGTTATCCAATTTAGTGATTGCCATTCGGACATTAGTGAGACTATTGATTCAAGTAGACTTAGGCCAAGAAATGCGTTATAATGATCCAAAAACTAAAAACGTGCAGAAGAGTGAAGTGAGCTTTTGGCTACATGGACGAGCTCCCGAAGTAAAATTCGACTGAAATCCGCTCATTTAGTCGCTAAAGTTGTCTAATCATTAACGAAAAAAACGTCTTTGGTCAATACACAACCTTGCCATGTATAAGTTGGCACAAATAACGAGCAAGTGAATTTCTTTTGATTAGAAACCAATTCAGTTTTATAATTTTAACACCTGGAAGAGAGTGTTTTGAGAACGAAATCACCAGTTGTTTTTTTGTATAACCTTTGACTAGTTTTCAACATAAAAGGGAATGAGAACATTCCTCTTAAGCACTATATATAAAAAAATTTCAATAGTGATTCTGAAACCTAAATTTTGACCATTGACGAGCGTCAAACGTTAACAAATTTGTGTGTAAATTTACTCACTTTTGTAACCAGATTCACTTTTCGAATCTTAATACATTTTACGTGTGAAACGTACTTGCAAATTTTGTGGATGGAACGCCGGAGCCCTATCTGAAAGTTTCAGTCACCTAAAGTTGAAAAGCGGAATCTATTTTCCGCCGCAAAAGACTTTTTTCAGAAGAGCTTTGCGCAGAATTGCCGTAATTAGATTTCACTTGCAGTATAACTCCTTATTTTAGTATTCAATGTTGATTAAAGTGTTTTAGTCATATCTGCCGGTACACATTGCTTCACATTGGTAGTATTTCACTTTAAAATCATTTAAAATACCGTGAAATGCCCCTACTGACGGACGTTACTATTAATCACATATTTTGGTAGTATTTTCCGTATTAGGCCATTTAACCGCGACGTACAATTTATGTATACCAAATTAGGGCGTTTTCCAAATTGGGCGCCAAACGATGAGAGAAAGCGCCAACCACGTTCTTTCCAACTGTTTGTTTTTTGGTGCCTCTAGATAATCGTTATGTGCAGAGTAACAGTTTTGTAGTTTTTGATATGGTACTTCATAACCCTGAACCAACAGAGCAACGAGGAAAAGAGCATACAACTTTGATTGAAAGTTCCTGAATTTTTTATTGATGTAATGTTACAATTCTAAACTAAATAAAGTTTATATTAAAACAACATCAAGCCACGAATGTAAACTTTCAATCTAATTTTTTCGCACTTAATTATGTTTCTAATTTTCAGTGGCTGTTTAAGAAAAGAACTTTTGATAAAAAAGCTTCGGTTAAAAGTCAACATTGCCTAATTCTAACTACTATGTGCAACCAACTTCCAGTGAAAGAATTTAGGTCAAAAGTATTTCAACTAAACTGGCCAACCAAAGCCTAAGAAATTCTTGTTGTATGAAAAATTGCTGAAACTAAAAGATTAAGTGAATTCAAAGCAGAAAGATGCTCTTTGTTCGTGGACGTTGATCTGTAAAATTTCCGTAAGTTTTCATTCCATTTTAGGGGCATACTCTTTCAACAAGTTTTTTAAAAACAAAACTATTGAACCAGAAAAACTGTGTAATCAAAACTTCTAAGGATATTGAACTGTCGAATATTCGAACATTAGTTTTGTTTCATGGGATATGACAACCCCGCGCAGTTTTTTGATCCCCATTAAACAGACGAAGTAGTTGAAAATCTACCAACTTAGCTGACCCAGGATGAAGTCCCAGATGGAAAATCGATATTTCAAGACTTAAAAGAACGCATCACGGAGAGTCGTGTGTTCAAAATTACATGGTCTGGATACACAAATGAGTGTACAAAAGACTTTATTGTTAACTTTGAACGTACGCTCAATAGTCTTGAAATAAATTTTTTTGTCAGAGCATACCAATTTTGGTCTAGAACCTCAACCTCGGTGGTTTTGGTTATTTTCGCTTTTGTAAAAGTGATTTCGTTTTAGTCTGGAGAGGAAAAGGAAAGGACGTCCCATCAAAACGCGACTTTTGGGAAGCGACAAGGTCATCTGCCATTCCCCAGATTTCAAGCCGAGGTAGATAAATGTCATAAATGCGACGTAACATTTTAAATTGGGAACTAAATTGTGAGCTAGCATGACCCAATTTAGCCCCTTCTAACACGAGATGATTGAAAGAGACTTGAGGGGCTTAGGATTCGAGAAATTATTCTCAATGATCGACGCACCTAGGCTTATTTCAATCAAAGACAGCACTTGTTTGGCACGACTTCCAAGCCTCAAATTCTGCTGACAAACTAAACACTTCTTACTTCGTGAAAGAGGGAAGTGAACGACGTAACATTTATGCTGGTTATAATCCCAAATAAATGACTGTGTATTCGCAATTCTTTGTTATTCACGCTTCAAAACAAAATTGCTTGCAGAAGAATGCCGGTTTCGATTACGCGGGAAATTTTGATTCCACCCCAGATTAAGCACATTATTATAAAAGGCTTTTGTGATAAAATTTTTGAAAATTCAGCGCATTTTGGGAATTTCTTACATAATTTTGAGAAAATTTTTTGATCCGCGTTAAGAAACCTAGTTACGATAGACATGTAAATTACTAAGCACCGCTAATGACAATCAAAATAACAGCTGGTGCTCTCACCATATTCACGATAAGTACGAACATTTTTATTACACTACATTTGCTATTATGTTGAAGCAGCTTTCGAGGTCTCGGTGTCCTGTCATTGGCTGCTCGCTTGTAAGTTTTATAATGTTTATGAATTCATTTCTGCTGGTCTCCATATATGCCGGGTGCTGGGACTACAAGTTGAAAGCAAAAGATTAAGAATTAGCAGTTTAAAATAAGTACTCCAACTAAATTCAACCCACTGGTTGGGATCTTGGTTTTATGAACAGACATAGTTATCCAATTTAGTGATTGCCATTCGGACATTAGTGAGACTATTGATTCAAGTAGACTTAGGCCAAGAAATGCGTTATAATGATCCAAAAACTAAAAACGTGCAGAAGAGTGAAGTGAGCTTTTGGCTACATGGACAAGCTCCCGAAGTAAAATTCGACTGAAATCCGCTCATTTAGTCGCTAAAGTTGTCTAATCATTAACGAAAAAAACGTCTATGGTCAATACACAACCTTGCCATGTATAAGTTGGCACAAATAACGAGCAAGTGAATTTCTTTTGATTAGAAACGAATTCAGTTTTATAATTTTAACACCTGGAAGAGAGTGTTTTGAGAACGAAATCACCAGTTGTTTTTTTGTATAACCTTTGACTAGTTTTCAACATAAAAGGGAATGAGAACATTCCTCTTAAGCACTATATATAAAAAAATTTCAATAGTGATTCTGAAACCTAAATTTTGACCATTGACGAGCGTCAAACGTTAACAAATTTGTGTGTAAATTTACTCACTTTTGTAACCAGATTCACTTTTCGAATCTTAATACATTTTACGTGTGAAACGTACTTGCAAATTTTGTGGATGGAACGCCGGAGCCCTATCTGAAAGTTTCAGTCACCTAAAGTTGAAAAGCGGAATCTATTTTCCGCCGCAAAAGACTTTTTTCAGAAGAGCTTTGCGCAGAATTGCCGTAATTAGATTTCACTTGCAGTATAACTCCTTATTTTAGTATTCAATGTTGATTAAAGTGTTTTAGTCATATCTGCCGGTACGCATTGCTTCACATTGGTAGTATTTCACTTCAAAATCGTTTAAAATACCGTGAAATGCCCCTACTGACGGACGTTACTATTAATCACATATTTTGGTAGTATTTTCCGTATTAGGCTTTTTAACCGCGACGTACAATTTATGTATACCAAATTAGAGCGTTTTCCACATTGGGCGCCAAACGATGAGAGAAAGCGCCAACCACTTTCTTTGCAACTGTTTGTTTTTTGGTGCCTCTTGATAATCGTTATGTGCAGAATAACAGTTTTGTAGTTTTCGATATGGTACTTCATAACCCTGAACCAACAGAGCAACGAGGAAAAGAGCATACAACTTTGATTGGAAGTTCCTGAATTTTTTATTGATGTAATGTTACAGTTCTAAACTAAATAAAGTTTATATTAAAACAACATCAAACCACCAATGTAAACTTTCAATCTTTTTTTTTGCACTTAATTATGTTTCTAATTTTCAGTGGCTGTTTAAAAAAAACAATTTTGATAAAAAAGCTTCGGTTAAAAGTCAACATTGCCTCATTCTAACTACTATGTGCAACCAACTTCCAGTGAAAGAATTTAGGTCAAAAATATTTCAACTAAACTGGCCAACCAGAGCCTAAGAAATTCTTGTTGTATGAAAAATTGCTGAAACTAAAAGATTAAGTGAATTCAAAGCAGAAAGATGCTCTTTGTTCGTGGACGTTAATCTGCAAAATTTCCGTAAGTTTTCATTCCATTTTAGGGGCATACTCTATCAACAAATTTTTTAAAAACAAAACTGTTGAACCAAAAAAACTGTGTTATCAAAACTTCTAAGGATATTGAACTGTCGAATATTCGAACAGTAATTTTGTTTCATGGGATATGACAACCCCGCGCAGTATTTTGATCCCCACTAAACAGACGAAGGAGTTGAAAACTAATCGAATTTTGAGGAAAGGGGTCTATTAAAAAGACAATTTACAGAAAACATTCATTAGCAGGCGGTAGTTGGAAATGAACCTCGTAAATATTAACTTAGGTTCGTTTTGATTTAAAAATTTGTGTCTGTATGAAGCAATACGAAGTATGTTCATTTCATTAATCAGTAAAAACTGAATAAAACAATAGCTCTTTTTCCCATTTAATTACATGTCCGCAGCATCAGTTGTTTTGTCATTTGCATGAAAAATTGTATAGTAAAAATTACCTTAAGTTCGTTTTGATAAAAATAAATTGTGTCTTCTGGCAATATGATTTAGGTTCACTTCGACAATTGCTATGAAAACTAAATAAACCTATAGCTTTTCTCCAGTTAAATTCCACATATACGAAACATTAGTTTGTTTGTAAAGTGGATAAAACATTGTAGGTAAAACGTATTGTATTGGAATACAATTTCTCAATTTTTATAGACATTTTATGTTTTTTGTAGACGATCTTTAAAAGAAGGGGTCTAGGAAACTAACCATCAGGTATTCTCCCATACTGTTTCAATTTTTGTATCAGTACTGTCAGTGGTTTTTTATGTAGCTGTTGATTAGAAACTCCCGAACTTTTTACTGATGCCCTGTTACAGTTCTGTACTAAAAAAAAAACAATTTTAGAACGACATCAACACAAAAACTAAACTTTCAATCCAGTTATACCTCTCCTAATTGTGTTTCCAATATTTAAAGGCTGTTTTAAAAAATAATTGTTTAAAAAAAACTCCGGTTAAAATTCAAAATTGCGTGATTCTAATTGCAAAGTGCAACCAAGATTCCCAGAGCGGATGTTAGGTCAAAAGCAATGCAACTAAATTGCCCAATCAGAGCCTGAAATTTTTGTGTTGTATAAAAAATTGCTCGTACTAAAGAATTAGGTGACTTCAAAGGCAGAAAGATGCTCCATGTTCGTGATCGTTTGTCTGCGAAATTTCGGAAATATTTCATTCCAGTATATGGGCATAGATTACCCTCAAGTTTTTTTAGAACAAAACTGCCTGGAACCAAAAAAATTCTGTTATCAAAACTTCTAATGCTTTTCAATTAAGTGAAAAATAACTGTTTTTCTTTTGGATATGGCAACCCCCACGCAGTGTTTTGCTCCTCATTAAAAAATAAAGAAGAGATAAAAATTGGTCGAATTTTGAGGTAAGAGGTCTTTTAAATAGGAACGTTTGACGGTTAATGTGGCGGTAAAAAGAATTGAGTCTCTTACAACTTAGGTTTTTTATTAAAAAGTTTTGTGTCCCAAAGCGCTACGAAGTAAGTTCAATTCAACAATCGGTATAAAATTGAATAAAGTTATAGCATCTTCTCCCCTTGAATGTCAGAAGAATGTTGGTCATATCCATGAGTAGTTGTATCGTGAAAAAATGAATCGGAATACAAGTTGAAAGCCAACCGATAAGAAAAAAATTGTTGGGAGCTGGGTTTAATGAACAGCCTAAAATAGCAAATTAAGTAACTAATGGCCAAAATTTAATATAATTCAAATTATTTAGGACAGTATAAATACAACTGATTCAAATTGACCTAGTTTAAGATGCGCGATAAAGATCCAACAATCAAAAACGTACAGGTGAGTGAAGTTAGTTTTTGACTACATGGAAATTCAGAGGAAGTAGATACTGACTGAAATCCGATCACTTAGTCACTAAAGTCACTTTAGTCCCTAACGACTTGGTCACTTAAGAAATCCAATTATTTAGTCTAATTTCTTCTGATTAGAAATAAGATCAGTTTTATAATCCGAACACATGGTAAAGAGCGTTTTGAGAACAAATTCACCACATATTTTTGTTTATACAGTCTTTGAATAATTTTATAAGGGAATGAAAGCATTCCTCATAAGCTCTATGTAAAAATGTTTATTAATAGTGATTCCGAAACCCAAATTTTGACCATTGACAACTTTACCAAATTTGTGAGTAAATTTACTCACTTTTGTAAGCAGATGCACTTTTCCTATCTTTGTACATTGTCCGTGTGAAATTTTCTTGCAAACTTTGGGGATGAAAAGTCGGAGCTCTCTCTGGAAGTTTCAGTCACTGGAAGTTGAAAAATGGTATCAATTTTACGCTGCAAAATACTTTTTGCAGAAGAGCGTTGAGCAGAATTGCCGTAAATAACTTTTTATTCATATCTGCCGGTACGCATTGCTTCACATCGTTAGTACTTCACTTCAAAAAGAATTAAAATATTGAGAACAAAAACTGTAAATTTCAATCTATTTTTCTCGCTCTTAATTATGTTTCTAAAATTCAGTGGTTGTTAAAAAAATATATTTGTTTGCTGAAAAAACTTCGGAGAAATATCAAAATTAATTAATTCCAATTACTATGTGCAACAAATTCCTAGTGACAGAAATTATGTCAAACAGTAATTCAACTGAATTGCCCAATCATAGTCTAAGAACTTCCTGTTGTATAAAAATTTGCTAGAACTGAAAAACTAACTGAATTTAATAGCAGACAGATGCTCTATGTTCGTGAACGTTAGCGTTCAAAATCTCCATGAAATTTCATTTCACTATAGGGATAAACTCTATCCTCGAGTTTCTTAAAAGAAAACTGCATTGAAACAAAAAATTCGGTTATCTCAAATTTCAGTGCTTTTGATTTCATGAATTATTGAAAAACTACTGCTTACCATTGCGATAATGCATCCCCGCGCTGTATTTTGATCCTCACTAAAAAGAAGAAAAAGTTGAAGACTAATTGAATTTTGAGGAAAGACGTCTATTAAAAAGAAAAATTTACAGAATACATTCATTATATGGCGGTAGTATGAAATGAGCCTCGTAAAATTTAAGTTAGGTTCGTTTTAACTAAATAAATTTTTGTTGCTTAACATTACGAATTAAGTTCACTTCAACGATTGGTATTATATTGACTAAAATTATAGCTTTTTCCACTTGAAATACAAATGTACGCAGCATCAGTTTGCTTGTCACATGCATGAACAATGGTATCGTGAAAACTAATTTAGGTTCATTTTGATAAAAAAAAGTTTGCAACTTTTAGCATTATGAGTTAGGTTCACTTCAACATTTGGTATGAAACTTGGTAATTTTAAACCTTTATTTCTATTTGTTCCAAAACTTAAATTCCACATGTACCTAGCATTATTTAGATAAAATGTATTCTATTGATTTACAGTTTTTAAATTTTTATTGACATTTCGTGCCATTTGTAGATCAAGTAAAAGAAAAAAGAGATCTAGAAAACTAACCATTGGGTATCTCCCCATTTTGTTTCAACATCTTGTATCAGTACTGCCAGTTGTTTTTTATCTAGTTGTTGATTGGAAACTCCCAAATTTTTTACTGATACCCAGTTACAGTTCTATAATCAACAAAAAAAAATAAATTAAAACCACATTAACCCAAAAACTGTGAACTTTCAATCCAGTTTTTTCGCTTTTAATTATGTTTCTAACTTTCGGCGGCTGTTTCAAATAAAATTTGGGTTCTAAAAAAAGCTCCGGCTAAGATTCATAACTGCGTAATTCTCATTATTATGTGCTACCAATTCCTAGAGACAGAAATTAGGCCAAAAAGTAATTCAATTAAATCACCCAATAGCAATTGAATAAAAAATTGCTAGTAGCAAAGAAATCAGTGACTTCAACAGCAGAAAGATGCTCTATTTTCGTGCACTGTGGTCTTAAGAAAGTTCCGTAAAATTTCATTCCACTGTAGGTGCAGAGACTATCCTCAAACTTTTTAGGAACAAAACTCCATTGAACCAAATTAAAACTCTGCTATCAAAATTTCTGAATTGTCAAATAATTGAAAAGTAAGTTTTTTTAATTGCAATATGACAACCTCGCGAATTATTTTGGTCCTCACTAAAAGAAGAGTTTAAAACTAATCGAATTTTGATGAAAGAGTTCTATTGAAAGCAAAAAATTTACAGAAAACATTCATTATGTGGCGGTAAAATGAATGAAGCTCGTAAAACTATACTTAGGTTTGTTTTGATTAAACAAATTTTGTGTCTCTCAGCAAAACAAATTAGTTTTATTTCAACAATCGGTTTGAAACTGAATAAAATTATAGCTTCTTTCCCCCTTGAGTTACACACGAAGATCAAGTGTAAGAAAAAAGGGTCTAGAAAACTAACCATTAGATATCTTCCCATATTGTTTCAAGATCTTGTATCAGTACTCTAAGAGTTTTTTTTATGTAGATGTTTCGAAAAAGAACAAGTTAGGAGCACAAATTTGGGTGCTCAATTGTTATCGAAATGAGTTGTTAATTGTGCGTGTTGATTTTGACAAATGAAAAATAATCAAAAGACTGCATTGCTGTTTTACATTTGACGGTAGATAAAATTTTTTTGAAACAGTGTGAAAAGAAAAATGATTGAGCTGCATTTTTCTCAACCTTTTAAGGCCCACACAATCGTAGTAGATTGGTGATTTTTTTTTTCAAAATATTATGTGACCTCAGGGTTAAGAGAAATAAAAAGAACTCGATATTTTATTAACATTTTGACGACTAAGCTGCAAGAACGTTTTACCAGGGTGTTTCATCAGAAACTGTGGCGTTTTTTCATATTTGATTATCAGAAAGGCCGATTTTCTAAAAATTTGTTCACTCCTAACGATTCAAAGTCTCTCACATAACTAAGACAACTCTTGAACTGAACTTCTGTCCCAATTTACTTCAAAAATGTACAAGTTTTCATTACTTTGTCCCAGCATCCAGCCCCGAGTGTCTTTCTGCATTTTACTGGTGTGAATTAGATTTTCGAGTGTTATGTGAAATTATGACATACTTGATATCATTTTCTAGTGTGCGGATCACCAATTACATGACCCCTCGCACCCTTTTCAGTCCGGTCAGTAAAGAATCTATGGCAAAATACGTCAATTCAGTATATTGAATTGCTTCAAAACCACTGACCGTTATGTACAATCACTGCTTTGTTTTACTATTATACCCGTCTCTCTCGTCAACTAATGGTCATATATATTCTCAAAACTGCACTAGAGACACGTTGTTTAACCTCTACTCTCTTTCCAGTTATCTCAATTTGCAACAAAAACTTGTTACAGTTCTTCACAGTTCTCGCGCTGAATCTTTGGTGCGTATTATTTGAACATCCCACACGCATGTGCCGTTTTTTAATATAATGATTTACGTGTCACGTACTCTGAAACTGGGGGGGGGGGGGGGGGGGGGTTTGCATAACGGGGCATTTTAAAACTTGCACGTGCGTGTTTCAAGTTTGAAATCAGCTTGACCACCTTGACCGGGTGAATATTAATAGGCATCACTCAATTTATGCTCTTGCGAACAGACTTTATTTGATAAAAATCAGCAGAAGATCATCAATCATAGTCTCTAATCATCGCATTCTTCCACTGTCACCCCTTCTGAGTAAATATTTTTTGCCAAAACTCACCCCTGTCATTTGCCTCGTTCCCTATATGTATCCCTGAAATT
>NW_027453522.1:0-1000 GCF_964194025.1 Convolutriloba macropyga | reverse complement strand
GCAAAACTTATTGCTGCTTCTATTTGCAGCTCTCGATTAACCTTCAATTCGGGAGACTTACACTCAGTTGTTCTTTCCTTTGAATTAGCGTATAGGAATGTCGTTTTGAGAGTGGTGAAAGCCATTCACGACCAAAACGTTAATCAAGCAAATGAGCAAAAAACAGCTCCACTAATAGAAAGAAATGCTGCGACGCTCGCAATGCACTCAAAAACGCATGAATTAACAAAAAGCAGATTTGAAAAAATCGTGAAGTCATATTGTCATGACAAAAACCTTGACGAAATAAAAAACCATAACAGGACAAATACTGACCTAGAATTCAAAGACTTTTCAATAAATAATGACTAAACAACAAAGTAGACCTAAAAATGACCAGGAAGAAAAATCTAATCAAAATTTTTATTAAAAAATTCGAAGTCAAATTCCCGGTTTCACACTCAACTCTAAAAATACAATGCAAAGTTTCAGGCTGTAAAAGAACTCGCTTCTCGCTCAACTTCTTGTTTCGGCATGACCGAAATCATTGCTTCAATTTGATTTCAAAAATTACGAAAATATTTGAATAGATCTTAAAAGCATAGCCCCGAAGACACCGGAACCAACTTGAAGATATTCGTTTAGGAACCAGAAAACCACTGAGTAACTAAAATGAGCTAATAATCTATTTACTTATTTTGGAACAATAACAGGAGAAATAACACGAAAAATTAACTGTTATCGACAGAACACTTAATTCTTTCATAATTCTTTCACAAGTTGCAATTCTGAAAAAAACTAGTCGCATAACAACTTGCTTGCAAAACAAATAGACATCAACCAAACATAGCCATCAGATTGTCAGAAAAAAGCCGCCGTTGACGCGCTTGATGCACATCCGGATTGAAACAGAAAAAGAAACAAAGACAGAAAATGACCGTTTTTTTTCTGTTTTCTTTTCATTGTCAACAAATGTTCTAATTTGGCGTGCAGTTTCAGTTAAATTCTAAAACTCCACTTA
>NW_027453521.1:0-17770 GCF_964194025.1 Convolutriloba macropyga | reverse complement strand
CAGACACACCACTCAATTTAGTCTAGGCGAATTATTTGCATTTTTTGCGCAATATTTCAGGATTGAACGATTTTTTCAATTCGTTATTTGTCTCTGGAAACGCATTTATGATAGTTTTGAAATCTTTTAGTTTTTTCCTACCCTCACTTTCGGTATGATGAACAATAAAATTTGGCCGCGTGCCCCCTGCTTGACTTCAACTGACAGAAAATTAGCTGTTGTTTTCAATTGTCGGTAAGCAAATTGAGCGGTCAGGATACACGATAACGTTCAGAAAAAAATCGAAGCGTGAATGAATCAGTCTTTGTTGTTTACAAAATGTTATGTTTAGAGGAAAAATAATTTGTGTAGTTTTTTTTGGTTTGGCATTCTAAACGAGGTCACACATATTGTAAAATGTTGCAAATACCAATTCGCAATTTAGTAGTTATATATCGCAATAACTCAATTTTATTATAACTGAAATCTTACTTCTCATCTGCTTTCGCTTCTAAGTTTACTTGAAAATGCTACTTTTCGTTGCATTTTATTTATCATTTTTTTCACTCTGAATAGAACAGATAGTTTATCAGTTATAATTTCCCCTAATTGGTTGAAGAATTTGTCTATTCAACATTTAAACCTGACCTTTAGCTACAATTCTGATCCGAATTTCTTGACGGCACAGTGTAACACCGTGAAACATCAGTTTGATTCTCTTAGATAGCAGGAATTTATCTAACTTTCACAACTTTGGGTCAAAAATGTTCCAACCAAAGTACAAGTTGTTTCATATCAATAAAAAATTCTAAAAACTTAGCTGCACGTGTCGATGTTTCGGTGGCAGAAATTATAAAAAAGTTCTAAGAACGGTGAATGGTTGTAAGACTGACTCCTTTTGGAGGTGACAATAAATCGTTTTCATCGCTGATAATGCCAGTTCTTGTGACAATTCACCGTTGATTTTACCTCAACTCATTCAAAAGTTTGACGCATCAAACATAACTAATGCGAGATAAAGTAGTGTTCTTTAAAAAAATGGCTCTATTCACCCCCTTTCTTATATGTTCTTTGTTTTTACAACCATACCCTTTTAAAAGTTCAATTGTTTTCATTTACTTGAGATTAAAGTAGACTGACTGCTAAGAAAAATTACAAAAAATACAGCACATACAACCGCATTTCATGAAAAGATTTTTATCATAACACCGCAAAGGCAGACTTGAAATTCAATTCGCTGATTTTGCCCTTGTGAAGTTTTGCAAGAGTGAACTTTTCTAAATTGGTGGAATTGCGTCATGTTCAAAAACGGAATCTGGTAACAAAATCCCGTAACAAAACTGCATATTTTCGTAACCAATTTTCACAATATTGAGATCCGCAATAAGAGTTACTAAATTATACGGTTTTGGAACTAATTATACATTCAATTGCACTTAGTTGGATTAATTTGTCTCTACGAATTAAAACTATTGATAAATGCCTGAATTAATGCAAAACGTAAGCGGAGGGATTTTTCGGCAATTTTTTTCAGCATAGTGCGGTAAACTTGTTAAAAAGCAATTTCTTCCTTTGCGGTATAATGTTCGTTCTCGACATTTCTG
Organism: Convolutriloba macropyga; assembly: GCF_964194025.1. NCBI lineage: Eukaryota > Metazoa > Xenacoelomorpha > Acoela > Convolutidae > Convolutriloba > Convolutriloba macropyga. The sequence goes on along the minus strand of NW_027453521.1, from coordinate 16,187 downwards.
TTCGTTGTGAACCAAATCACCTTAAAAAGCATGAGCTACCACGCTTTATATATAGTTGTCTGTCAAATGTTTTCAATGTCTGGAGAACTAAAAAATATATTGCTTGTGCTCATTGCAGTCTCCTCGGCTCAAAAGACGTTCCAAGTGACGGTAACTAAAGTTTTCAACAAACTTACATCGTTTGAAAAGCTCAAAAAATTTATTCAGATTGCACGGTTCGTTTTTTCAAAATAAAAGTTGAAATGGCCGATTGTTTTGAAATTATAAGAAAATTAAGCTGAAGAGTTATTAAATTATTACAACTTGGTGATAATCTGTTGGCTATTGAAATCTTCGACCGAAGCAAATTTGTGCATTGCAAATTTATTAAATAAAATCTCCAAATTTTAAGAGCTCGTAAAGACAATAGTAGTTTTCGTTTTCCTTCAAGGTATATCAAATAATTTTACATCTAATGTTGGTACCAGTTCAGATATTTGTGCTCTTACTAAGCAAATATCGACAAAACCAAACTAGAGGCCATATTTTTGTTAGACAAAGTTTGCTCAAATGCCTTTTTGGTACCAAATCGAGTTTTCTGTTTGAATTGGAAAAAAATTGTTTTGCAATTGCATTCCAAAAAAATGTCAAAATTTTCTTATTTAGTTGACTGAATGAGTGTTAAAAGACAAAACCTACTTTTCCTATAGAAAATAAAAATGTTTTTTTTTTCGTTTTTGATATCATCAAAATGAATTTTCTATTTTAGGTGTTACAATATTCAGTATTTGAGTAATCAAAACCAAATGCCATAAAAAGCATCTGATTTAAAAATAAGACTGAACTTCACTTTATTCACATCCTGTATTTAGTGCATTTTTTCTAATACAGTTTACGAGAAATAGATTTTGATAAAATTCCAACACTCAAGGTGGTAAGGATTGCTAACGCTTCCAGGTGGCTCTTTATAAGGCCAAAAGAAGAAACGGATATTGAAGAGTTAGCTGTCAGATGAATAAAAATAAATGATTTTCGACATGTATGCAATTTAATCCTAAATCATGAATTCAAGTTGATTTTATCAAAAAACTTTTGGAATATCGGTAATTATTTCAAAATGTCTTTTTATGATTTTGTATGAGAAACTTCAGAATTTTTTTTCCAGTCGTCTGATCCAAACCTTTTAGAAAGTGTATGCTAAACAACTGGATAAAATTGAAAGTATTCCAATGTGTATATATATGCCGAAAAGCAGACCGGAGTTGTCTTTAGAACGTTGTCGCTTTGCGATTGCTTTCAACAACTTAGCTACTTCATATTTGCTGAGATTTAAAAACGCTGACTTCTAAATGTCTAAACATTTTCTATGCTTCTAAATAACTGCATATGTTCCAATTTGGCGGTTTTTTTTGGTTTGACTGCAGATTTTCTATTCAAGAACGTTGTTCTCGTTATCTAAAAAGTCAAGCTCTATCCGCTGGGATTTATTCTCCCATACAAAGCATTCTTATCTAACCTAGTAAAATTTTACGTTTCAAAATTTTCTCATGAAAATCTCATTATTAGAACAGTCGTCACAAACCACAAGTTTTCTGATGTAAAAACGTAGTTTGATAAATTAAATTATAGTATATTTAACAAAATTTGCCTCGAAAGAAATTGGTAAATATTCTATAAGGTGCAAATGATAGTCTTATCTTTGCAAACAACGATATCAAAATAAGTATGGCTATATGTAAACTTTGATACGTTTCATCAAAGTTGGCTAATAAGATATCACCTTTTGGTTTGTAATATCTTGAACTCTTATATCTTATCATTAAATTCAACTTCTCATCAAATTACGTCACCTCAATTCTTTAAAATGCATATAATGGCAGTTAAACTCCTTAAATGGTCAACTTTTTTTCTCCTCTCGTTCTGTGTTCTATACGTGGTTCCAAAATTACCAACTTATCGCCAATTAGCCAGGAGGAATTTTAACAAAACATTACTTCACCCTGAGGCATTGTATCATAAATTACCCCCCGAAAACAACTTATTTGTTTCAAACTTATCCTCCAATTTGACATCTTGTGGCGACTACTTAACCAGAGACAGTTTACGAGTTCTGGTCATTTTAAGTCGTGTGACCAGTCAATCACTTCGAGAAGATGCACGTTCAACTTACCTTTCGATATTAAACAACATCAACTCCAATAAAATTTTTATGGGTAAATGGAAAGTGTTTTTCCTTCTGGGAAAGCCAAAAACAAGCACCCAGACCTCACAGATAGAAAAAGAAAACAAGCAAAATCAAGATTTGATAGTGGCGAACGTGGAAGATGACTATTTTGGACTGCCTTTAAAAATGCTGGTAGGACTGAAAATCATCGCACGGTTTTGTTCAAATGCCAAATATTTAATCAAAAGTGATGATGATGTTTATTTACGATTGCTAAAGCTTGACAGAATTATTGACGTAATGCAACTGAGAATCAACTTTAAACAATTGAACGGTCACTCTCGGCGACACAATTTTTCATCTTTGGGAGGTTAAATTTGGGCGTCACAAATAGCTCTTTTCTGTAATGTAAAATCATAGTGTAGCAGCTGCTCTCATATTAATGACAAGGAAAGCTTAACACCGTTCAGTTCGTTTCAGCGGTTTCAAATCTGTCCGGATAATGCACTTTTTCGGTAAGATTGTGTGATCTGTATTATCCGCTATACAATAGATTACCGTTGCATTACTTGATAGCCAAGGATTCCCAAAAACTAATCGTTCAGCTTTAATGCTAAAAAAAGTGGTTTGGCTCAGATTATTAAAGTAATTGCAAGTTGAAATAGTTAAAATCTGCTTGAGTTTTTGGTAATAACTCAAACCCAACAAAAATAGGAGTTTATGTTCCTACAACTTTTAGCCCTATAGTTTGGTCATAATAATGCAAAGTTTAAGTTTTCTTATACAGTCATTCCATAAAATGTCACAGTTATTGCAAAGGTAACTGAAGAGCAATAATAATTTACTAATTTTAATGTTTGCTGTCTCTCTTTATCGGTTTTAATAACACCACTATCGAACTAGAGTAGGCTTGGTTAAAAAAAGCATCAGAAACTGACGCTGTACTTCGTACAAAAAGACTCCTTAATAGAAACTTTGCTCCTCAGAAAAATCTAAGAATATCGAATTTAATTCTCTTTTATAACAATTTAAATGTTCATTTTTATATGACTTGGGCTTGTTAAAAAGAAAATTAATCACAAATTTTTAATTTTCATTCTGAAGATGAAAATTACTAAGGTAAAAACTTTGTACGAAGTGTTTCTATCATCCGCCTTAACAAAAACAAAGTCTACTATAGTTCCGCTTTGATGGTTAACAGAAACAAGACACAGTAGCAAATAAAATTCCGCTCGGGAATGAGTTGCCCTTTTTTACTCACTGTATATCAGTCATACTAAGACCCAAATAGCAAATTTCCACTTATATGAGGTAGTTTTTTAAGCTCTAATTATATTGCTAGTCACGTGTTTTTTTAAATCTCAATATTGCATCCTTGGTTGGCTGTAGATAAGGATGTACCAATAGTGAACAGCTATTATAGCGTTTTTCAGTACGAATGCGATGTCATTTATAAAATCAATTCAAAACAACATCAACAATAATCTTCAAACATTGCCTTCCTATATCTGTGACGCGAATATGTGGTTAGCTTTTTGAAAGATTTATTCTAAATCATTTATTTCAAAAATCAGTACCTCTATAAAATGAAGAAGAAATAATTTGGCTTTTAAAAACAATTTCTCTACACACCCTGTACCTAATTTTGTTGAAACTGTAAAAGAAAATGACAAAAAAAAGAATTCAGAAATTATGAGCCGTTCTATTAGATCTTGAAAAAGTTTTCAATTCAATAATTTACGTTTTTTTAAAGGACGAGTTTTATTTTTTCGATCCTAATTTTACTTCTAAAATGTTTGCTTAGAAATAGAAAGGAATGCGTAAAAATGATAACAAGTATTCAGAGAGTCTGATCTATAATCAAGGTTTTCCCAAAAGTACAGTTCTTGGGTACATAATTTGCTTTCATATGTTAAATAGTTATACAAACAAGTTAAAGACAAATTTCTCATTGTTCAGTTACCAGACGATACGAGCATGATCAACTTATTTGAGACACCAGAAAACTTTCCAGATAAAGTTGGAAGAGTTTTGATGAGAACAGATTTTTAAATGAATGAAAACAGGGGAATCTTGAGGCAGAGAAAGTGAACATTCAATTTTTTACAAGTTGGTAAGGCTCTAAACAAAAACCAAAATTTCTTTCAGAGGCTAGCTTATAAGAACCAACCCATGCTGCTCTTGTTTTGGTATAAAGTTTGATGCAAAATTCTTGTTTGAAGAACACTGAATTTCGGCTTCAGGTAAAATGGGCACTGCAAACCGTTCTTGATATATTGTGAAAGATGTTAGTCCTTTGGATATCAAGTTTGGGTCTTCAGATCAATAGTTCTTTTACAATGATCATTCACTGGAAATTTCCCACAGACTAACTGCTAGAAAGAACCAGCGCATGAATCGTTGAGTAAACTGGAAAAGGTATTTTTGCTATTTACGCATGTAACATGACAGCTGTACTAATCCTCTCTGCAATGATTGGGTCTTGCCAGTTGAAAGAATCATATCAAAATTTGGCTTACTGAAATAACACACGGGTATACTGTCAATGGGAGCACTTCAAAACTTCGAATGATTTGCGATCCGCATAAATTTCAATCTTTTGTGATCATTAGATTTAATTTATGATAAATAACGCGTAACGATTTGTAATTTGATATCTTTAGCATTTAAGTTAGCATGCAAGTAACGGTTATGCTATTAATTTACATGTTTCATCCATCCAATATAATAATGCAAATGTTTCAATATGCCTTCAGGGGTAGATATGTCAAGTATAAAAATCGTCAAAAATGTAACATTTTAAGTAGAATCTTTCCCGCTTGTGCCCCCAGTACGTTATGCACTCCCCGTTACAGAGCACGTTCCATTATATATCATAATCATCAAGTGAAAATATGGTACGTTCATCTGGCAGTGCAAATAGTATGGGGCACCCCATATTGAGACTTTCTTGGCCCGTTGTTTCTCTAGAAGGTGATGAGATTGTGGCTATCACCTTGTCTAAGACTTTTTTTAAACGACTCAATCAACAATTAATGCAAATTGGAGGCTCTAAGTACAAATCATCTGTAACAAAACGACTGTTAAAATCTATCTGCAATACTGATTGTCTGATATTTTCACTTTCGATTAATTTCCACTGAAAACTACCAATCATTTAGCAAATGCTATATGATTGGAAGGTTTTAGTGGAAAGTATCGTGTTGTCGAGGCTGAGGTATAGCTCAGCATCCAATACTTGGTGTTTCAGTGACTCTGAATTTGAAGACGACGAACGTATTTCAAGCATTGTATTCGGCGTTGGATCTAGGGTACTGTCTTTGTAATTTTTTTAGGGGTGGGGAGAAACCTTTGGGAATTAGACTAAGTAGTGTAGCTAAATCGATATTTTCGGTGTCGGGTAACGCGGATTTCGCGCACATCTGTCAACAAGTGCTTAAAGACTTTACCGTGGCACAGCAACAAGGGGGGAAGCACTTCATTAAAGAAAATTAGAATCACGGCAGAACAAAACGAAATATTTTTGCCAAACACGAATATCTTTCATTAAAATGTTTGCGAGCAATTACTTCAAATAAGTTATTTTGAGAAATGTCTCAAATTTTTGCTTTAAATCTATGTAATTGTTTTGTAATAGAATTCTTTTTGTTCAAATTGATTGATGCTATATCTCTTTGACAGTCAAGAGGGGGTTCATTTTCATGGGTTTTTTGTCCTTGGGGTTTCTTTTCGCGAGTTTTTTCCAATCTAAATTTGGTTTCTTTTCCTTGGGTTTTTTTCCTATCTAATTTTGGGTTTTTTCTGTTGGTTTTTTTTCCGAAACGGTCTGGGAATCTTTACTGTCTGATTGCGTAGAGTTGTAGTTTTTCAGCAGACGGAAATTTAACCTGTTAAATCTCCAATCACAGACTGAGAAGACTCCATCCTCTTTTGTATAGCAAATGCTTGTATATTTTTGTCCCCGGACTAAACGGCAAGTCAATATCAGTACTGGGCACCTCATATTGCAAGTCTTTATCAGTACTGATTCAGAGTCGTAATCACGTCACTTTTTACACTTCTCAGTATAAATGCAAGTCTTGGCCAAAACGTGCAAGTCTAAATGCAAGTCTTGGACAAGACGTGCAAGTCTAAATACAAGTCTCGGCCAAGACGCGCAAGTCTAAATGCAAGTCTCAGCCAACACGTGCAATTCTAAATGCAAGTCTTGGCCAAGAAATGGAAGTCTAATTAAAAGTCTTGGCCAAGACTTGGCACGTCTAAAAGCCGACAAAACGTCAAAAATAGCCGAAAAAACGTCAAAGTAGACAAAAAAACGTAAAAAATGGCCAAAAATGGGTCCGAAAACGGTCAAAAACCACGGACGACAACACTAGCACTAACTGAGGGAAACATGAGTTCACGGGACAGTTTGAATTGGGGCACATCTATAGGCGATTCCTGTTCCGGCAGATTTGTGATTCGAATGTTTTGTACAAGAACAGGGTCAACTGCCACTTGGTGTCGAGCAACAGGACCTCGGACCATCATGGGAACCCTCACAGTTGCACCCCTTTTAACAATTTTGCCTCAGTTGGAAACTTTGACATTTGGTTTATCTGAAAAGTACGAAAATTTGGTAATTTCGGCTATTTTTGGGGTTTGAACGGCTGAAAAATGGCTGAAAAAGGCCCAGAACACCTGAAATACCCACAATTTGTGCTGAATAGACCCCCGGGTTGCTAATATACAGTTTGGTACGCCCCTGGCATTGTTTCATAGCACCCTGGGAAAGTCGCTAAAAAGTAACACAAAAATCTTGGCACGTTGCAAAAGTTTTTGGGATTCGAAATTTTTACTCGAAATTTCTTGAAAAGTTGGTTTTGACTTGTCAGACTTGTATTCAGACTTTCCCAGTACTGGGAAACGACATAAGACTTGGATTTAGACTTCAAAAGTACTGATATACACTTGGAGTTCGGTCCGGTTTAGTCGTATACTACACTTCTGCGTTGTGTAAACCATTGACTACGACAACATTTAAATCCTGTCGTAATAATTGAAGTTTATCTTCAGTGTTTTCCAGAGTCGATTGGTCTTATAGAGTTATGTAAGTCTACTTCGCGAGTAGCCCTTTATCTATAAACTTTAAGGCGATAAAAAGAGTCTGCATCATTTTTAAGCTAGGAAACAGAGGGTCGGGTTAGTGTCATCTATCGGAAAGAGTCTAACAAGAAAACAATCAGTAAAAGACATCATTATTAAACACAGGAAGCTCGCAAACAAACTAGAATCAATAAATTTACCCACGAGTCGGGTTACAGTGTACAAGTAATTCACCACACTGTGAATGCAGTTTAAAAAGAAAAGTTGAAAGCAATTTTTTTTAAACATTTTTAACATTTTTCGCATTTGCTGCAAGAAGACTTCTGGTAAAATAAGTTTTTATTTTCACAGCTATCCACAACAAACCTTTAATTATTGCAAAACAAAATAAGTTATTTTGACGCAGAAAAGATGTGTTGTTTTGATATTGGAATCTAGAAACAGATGTGCCCTTGTATACTGGAGCACCATGCGAGGAATACCCAGTACTACGCTCTGGCAAATTCAAAGTTTCCAGAAGAGAATTTCCCTACCGAAAATTCCCTTTCTACTGTGCGGGCAGTCTTTATATCATCTCGATGTCTGCGGTTCATAACATGGTCAACGATTGTCCTTATCATTGCGTTGGACACGGAACCCTGTTTTATCACAACAATCTACACTCAAATTGTTTCCATAAATTCGAAGACGGCTACCTTGGATCGTGTGTTCATTTACAGGAATCCGTTGTCATGACCTCTATCGATTCTGACTTGGGATATTTTGTCACAATTCCCTCCAAAAAGTACCCTCAACTTGAAGACTTGAAAGATTGGGACAATTACATTGGTTTGCACACAGCAGAAAATCTGAAATTTCAAGAGGGTTTTGGTGCAATTCGCAAACTACAGCAAATTTGGAGAAAAAATGTGACACAAATGAAGCATATTCACCGAACATATCAATTGATTTCAGCGAACTATCAGACAAATTGAACAGAGCAAGCAATCAAGACTAAAAGTTTTATAATTTCGTTTTATTGCTTTGCTCAGACTTGGTTCTGATATATCGACATTTTTGTAAATATTTTATGTTTCATTGAGTTTTTTCTTCAGCTGATCACAACAATTTGTGCGTCGGCATCACTTTCAAATCACTTCATCTTTTTATAATCTCAATATCTTCTAGCTAAAACATCTTTGATGTGTACGATTTATTGAAAACGTATAAACAACACTTACAAGATATGTGCGCAAAAAATGCCTTATTCAATATTTTCTAATTTAACAAATAATTTTATTTCTTTATTTATTACAAGTTTATTTATTTAACTTATTGCAATGTTCAACATAACCCTAATGTATGATTGTTTTTTCACATTCGATATGTCGAAAACGTTCCACAGCTCTGATATATAATTGTTACTTAATAATTTAATTAATAATAATATAAATTCTGTGGTATTAACACTGTTCAGCTTTTTTCTTCGCTATTTTTTTAACATTGATTTATGCTGCTACCGTACAAGTTTGTTAATGGTTGGTACAATCAAATATTTTAAATTTTTTTTACCTCTTTCCTAACCTAATTAATCTGCAAAATAAATTCATTATCATGATTAGCCAAGCGATAATTATCAGCCGATATTAATTTAGTCTTGTTGCGACAATTGTTTTAAACTAGAACTTTAATAGACTTTCATAAACAATATGCACTAACAATACACAATTTATAAACAGTTTATACTCTCATAGAAAATTGTATTGAAATTTTCAAAGCAATTTTAGCCCCACAAAACCCAGCATAAGACTTTGTCGACAATTGTAGCAAAAAAATTATAAGCAGAAAGAATTGAGTGTCAGCAGGGATTGCGGATCTAAGAAAACGTTAATTCAATGTTGTGAAATAGTTTGACCTACCACTTGATGGGGAAGGAAGCAATATAAATTGGCAATGAAAACATTCATTTAGATGCTCTTCTTTCTCCACCCCCAGTTGCTTTGCGTACTGAAAAGCCTTCTTTGAAAAATCATTCTAACGCAATTCTATCGCTCAAACAGAGAAAGCTAGACCAATAACGACACCAGCCATCAATTTCCATTGACAAAAGGTTTTGTCGTAAATTATTGGAGCGAGCCTCCGATCACAAACCCCAAAATAACTCAACGAACAGGCAACTACTGAATTTATGTTAGTGGATTTGAGCGAAGAAAATTGTTTGAAAAGAGGGAGTTGCTGAATTCATCAACTTGTCACTAACGAACATTGAAATGCGATGAAGTTGGGATATATTTTTACGACGATATCAGGATACATATATAGTCTTATTAGGAAAAAAATCAATCCATATAAAAATTTTCAGCACTGGAAAAATTCAAGGAAAATTGTCAAGGACAAAATTTGCGGACAGTCCAAAAAGAACCCCCCCCCCCCCCCCCAAATTAAGCATCGGATCCTGCAAAAAACAAATAACGAAATGAGCTTCAAAAACGCGTCATCACTTCAGTTATTGTTTCAATATACCCAGGCTGAGGTCCTCGTTCAAAATTGACCATGATCACACCGTTCCAGACCATAATTGCATATGCTCAGACTCATCGAGACTATGATCACCTATGATCACACTTTAGTTCGTGCAAAAATGTTGTCACGTTCATGTCCGTGTTCGAAATTAGCAATGATCAGACTTCACCTCGTTCAAAAATTTGGCAAATTTTGGTCTCGTTCAAGATCTGTGGATGTGTTTTTGCCTTGACAAAATGTTTGGGTGTTTTTGCATCGACCGAAAAACTGAGTGCGTTTTTGCCTCTTTCAAAATTATCTAACACCGGACTCTACGACGTTCAAACTTTAAGCGCCTTCTTGAAATACGCCTTGCGAGGAAAGCAACAAAAGTTCGTAAGAATTGCGGGTTTTAGCGTTAAATGCGGTGAAAACAGTCACTGCTAAATTCACCGCAAATCTTCAAGATTTCTCAAGTCTTAAAATTACTCAGAAGAATCGCGGTGATTGCGGAGAAAAAACTTACAACTTACTTTTACATAATTGAAGATTAATTTTAAGTATTTAAAAGTATGTCTCTATATCTGTAAAGTTATGTCCTTTATCAAATTTCTAGACTCTTGAAAATACTGTCTTCGGTCAAAATGTTCCACGAAAAAACCGTGCTCGACCCAAATGGGCTATGAAAAAAATTTGTATTGATTTGGTGAAAACCCTGACAGTATATAGACTCAAGAGAGGTCAAACAAGACAGCATATTGACAACAAAACATTTCCAGATAAAGTATTGACCATTAATTAATGTCTCGACCGAATATTGACAAAAAAGAAGACCTATCAGTGTCAGGATAAGTTTCTTCACATTTCAATGCACGGTCTCTTCATGCGTTTTCTTTGACAAAAGTGCGCTTTCATTTTTCAATATTACAATTTAGTGACTAGCGCAATGTTAATTTCAAACGATGTAATTCTTCTTCAGTTGTTCCTTGTTTTGAAAACTCAAACTATGTGTATCAATTCAAGAAAATAGTATCTTTTCTCAAATCTTGTCGCTTGAGTTATGTTTTGCGCAACTAAACAGCTTATTATGCATAAAACATATAAAATCTAGACCAATTTGTCTCCACGTTTTGACTCCTGAATCTAATTACACCACCAAGTATTTTTAATTCGAGAATTGGTCTTCATTCATAATTTCAGCAAACTTCCTTTTTGTTCTTTGTCAAAGTTGTCAAAAGATCACGCTTGTTGCCGAGGTGAAAGGATCTTCCCTTGTGATCAAAAACCCCTGCATTGTTTAGGAAGAACTGCGGTGAAATAAAAAGTCCACAAAAAAATTTGCATTAAAATTAATGATTTTTTTAAAATTAAGTATAAAAAGTAAATTAATTTGAGTTTTTTTTCAGAACAGAGTAGACTTCATCGATAATACATAAAATGTTTATAATAAAACATACTGACTGTTTTGCAAAAGATGTTGAAGATGTTTGTTCCTGTCCTGGCTGTTAAAAAAACAACAGTTGATAAAAACAATTAATACAATTTCTTTCGAACAAAATTCTCTTATGAACGCGTCTGCAGATTTTGTGTAATTTGCAAGTTCTGGCTCACTACAGTCTTTGGACGTCTCCAGATGATAATTGCCAAAAAAATTGAGTTTTGTTTTAATTTGGAGTTTAGCCGAGTAAATTAGAAATCAAGGGTTGAACTTTAAACTAACTCAAGACTATGTCTCTCTAAATTGCTAGTTTCTCGTCCAATTTTCCACCAAAGAAAATGATCAAAAGGATTCTTAAAAGTTTGAAGCTCCTCTGAGGTGTTTAAAAAACTTCTTCAATTATATTGGATCTGTTAAATAGATATTGATTCGTAAATGTGAAAAATTATTGTTTCATCGAATACTGTTCTCTCCTTCGTCTAGGAATTTTTAGACCGGAACCTATGAAGTTATATTTACCAATAATCGAGATATTTAAAGATTGAAGATTTTAGAACAAAATGTCCGATGTGAAAAGCGTTTGATGAGATTTACTTTAGAAACAATTAAAACACGTAGCGAAAAGTCAAGTTTACGTTAAGCGAATTGTTTAATCGTTAAACTGAAAGTATGGCATTATTAAAAAAACTTTGGTTGGACCTAGGAACAGGTGAACGAAGTGATTTGCAGTTGAACATTGTAAAACATCTGATAAGTTGCAAGAAATTATTTGCTTCACCACTTAAGAAATTGTGGCTTGTATCTTGGTTTTTTCTTTGTTTTTTCTTTGCTTCTTCAAATTGACATTGAAATAGATTATTTGCGCATTCTTTTCGGGTCAGAGTTGTGATTGTTTGAGGTAGTTTAATCTCAATCAGTTTCTTGTTTTGTTTGAAGATGATTCTATTGCAAATAAAGAAAATTGTATCTTTTCTCAAATTTTGTTGCTTCAGTGGTGTTTTGGCGCAACTGAGCAGTTTTTCTCGCAACAAATTTGAAAATTCTATAAAGTGTTTAAGTTCTTGAAGCTCACCACACCGATGGTTGCAGCTAATTCAATTTTTTTCATGACCTCAACAAACATCTTTGGTTGTTTTTCTTTGATAAAAAAGGTTTAAAACCTCACAAGCTTAATGGCGAGATGGAAAGCCCTTCCAAACCCATCATAAAGGCTTGCGCTCTGGGGTGAAGTTGATCACCTATTAAAATTGGTATTAATTTGGGAGCCCATAAGAATTGCTATCAGCAAGTTGAAGAATTTTAAAACCAAAAAGTAAACTTCATCAGGACAGAATCAATTTCGTCGCCTCAAACCAAAAGCTCGCAAAAGTATATATGTTTTGCAAAACATTTTGAAGAGTTTTTTTGCGGCTAGATGTCAATATTGCTGTGGTAAACAATTACAAAGGCTGTTATCGACCAAAACCAATCTTATGAACGCTTCTACGTTTTTCAAAATATAATTTAATAGTATGCACCTCTCAACTGAATTTTTCGGTTCTATGAGCCTTGAACGGCGCTCTAGTTTAGATGAGGTAATTTGAAATCTTTCAACAGATCAATGTGTCACTTTGAAAATTATAGCTCACTAAATTGCTATTTGCAGTTTCAATTTTTATCAAAAAAATTGATCAAAAAAGTTTTAATTGTTTCAAGTTGTTCTGCAGAGCCTGTTTTTTAAAATGAACTTGATTTATTTAATGGATATTTATGCGTATATAGGGAAGATCTCGGCGTTCTATCGAATTTTGTACTTTGAGTAAAAATTTGTACAAACGTATGCCCTCCTCAGCCTGAAAATTGTATTTTGTAGACATATCAAAAATTGATTAGCTTTATTCATAAAAATTTTTCTACCGTACTCGGAAATTTAACATTTTAGAAGAAAATGTTCTGCTGTTAAAACGTCCCGATTTTAATGATTGAAAAAAAATCAGAACAACAAGTTGAAACGTTTATTTCCCCATAAAGTATGGCATTACTGAAAACCTTTGAGTGGAACTAGGAATAGGCGAATAAGAACACTTGCAGTTGTTTCGCGCAAAACGTCGTATGCTAATGCTTAAGAAATGTGTTTGATCATATAACAACACGCAGCCTATATTTTTGCTTTTTATTTTCTCCCTAATTTTGGCGTCAACAGGTGTAAGTTATGGCGCATTCTCTTCAATTTGAGCCATATTGTTTGATGTTGTTTGTTCTTGTTATGAATTTTCTGTTGCGCAACTGAACAGTATTTTCCGCGTGAACTTAGCAAATTCCAGACAACTTTCATGATAACTATATCATTATTGCAATTAAATCAACAATTTTTCTTTCAATTGATTTCGACAATTTTCTTGGGTAATTGATTTTTGTCAAAACAGCTCAAAAATGTTAATCTTAATTGTTTCCCACCTCATCATGAAGGTTTGCCTGCATCATAAACTCGCAAATTGAAAAGATTTTGTCGAGGATTACCATTTTAGGTAAGTTTTACTCCGTTTTGCCGCATTTTTGAGAAACTGGTCCATTTTTTCAGCTCGCAAAATGGAGTACGCTTGAGTAATTCGTTATAATCTTGCGATGTATTCCTACTGAATCCGACAAACATAGTCGCATTTTGTTGGCAATGGAATTTTTTTTTCTTTTTGAATCATTCAATGAAACGGTCCGGTAAAGAAGTTTTTGAAGTCTTGTCATATGTCATCTTACAATCGCTTTTGTTCTTAATCGACTTAATTTCTGAATAAGCGCAATTTAAGTGACACAAAAATCAAGAACAGAAGTCGGCGCCTGGAAGTGCCAGCTACTTTCTTGTGAAGTTGATTTTTTTTCGGTACCTGCAGACGGTCGTAATGCCTTCAGCAAGGTAAACATTTTGATTTCCATGCGTAAGGCGTTCTAACCTATATATAGTAAATTTTTATCCAGCGTTCCGTTTCTTTTTTAGTTTAGTTTTAATAGTTACATTAATAGAGCTATCTGACAAATTTCTTCGAGAAGTTTAAATTATTACATCAAAAAAGCTCACACCGTGGTACACGTGACAGGTTTCAGTTATTTCAGCTAAATAGATTAGATATTAAACAGAAACGCGCGCAATTACTTTCCTGTATTAATGCAGTTCTTCCATCAAGCCATACTAATAGTGCGGCTAACTATTTCCTAACGAAATTTGTCATATATCCAATAAGATCAATGTAGAAAAAATTCTCGCTTTGGGTAGCTTAAATTGAGTGCAGTGAACAAATAAAATTCCAATCATGTTTCCAAATATTACAATTTCTGCCATGGTCCGTTATTTTTAACGCATTAATTTGCTAACCAATATCCTTTCCGGTTTTCAGAAGATATTTTCCGATAAACCTTTAACTATCACATACATGAGTGGCCCTCAGTTTTTTGATGGCTTGCGATTTTGAATTTTTAAAATTAACCCTTGCTTTTGTATGTATAAAATATCTTGGGCTAGGAACTCTAGGAATGCTTAGTTACGTTCTCTGCAATAAGCAGGATAGTTTGTTTTAAGGAGCTAAAATAAACTATGATTTTGATCAATTAACTGAAGCTGAGTACAATATTTATCAAATTTCTGATTTTCTGATCAAAACTAATTACTGCTTCTGCTAGCATTTTAGAATTTTTCTAGATTTGAGCAGCAATCAACAAGAAGTTTTCTTCAACAACCTAAACCTGATGAGTAAAAAAAAGCGATTTCACTTCTAGTTTATTACAGATTTTGCGATAATTCATGGATTGAAATTATTAGACATGAATGAACTACTAGGGTTGGTGGTAGTTTGTTGTTGCATACTCGGACATTATTTAACAAACATTTTGTCTCACTAACTAAGAATGTAAACTTGTTATTGTTCCCGCATATTTTGAAAAAAAAATGGGGGGAGAACTTTTGTGATAGCCCTTTTTTTGGTTCAGACAATATTTGATTCTTTCGAGGGCATCCCAGGCTAGCATTAAACATCAGATTTTCTCGATTGTTTTTGCTGACTTGCCGTGTTTTGACTGCTGCTTTTAGTGTTATCCCTTTTTAATGTCAGACTCTTGACAACTGTCATTAAAAAACAATCTGATTCTAATAGTTCTTTGCTTCAACTGTTTCACTTTTTATGATTCTAATAATTTTTTTGACTCCAAAACAAACTTTAAAAAAAAATGTTGATATTAGTTAATTCTAGTTCTCCTATTTATAGTATTTTTAACGGCTTGCCTAATTACTTTTACTCGGGACAATTCTTACTACAAAAGGCTGCTTTTAGTGCATTCGGTTTCAGCTATGCTTACGGAGATTAACTGCAAAGGAAAACCACGTTTTTCAAAACAGAAAACTTCACTTTTCAAATTTTCTACTGACATTTTTTTTCTATTTTACTGTGATTCCTTCTGGTTGATGACAACTTTCTGAGTTTCAAATTACAGAGCCTTTTGTTATAACTCGGACTTCAACTGTCCCTGTCTATCTGTGTTTTTAATCAACGCAGTTTTTCAGCAAACAACTTTCAACTATGTTTGAAGAAATTAATTTTTTAATTCTATATGGTTGAGCGTTTCGTTCATCTGTCCAAAACACAAATAGTTACGAGGTCTGAAAAGCTCTCTAGTAAAACGAAATGTCTTACTTTTAACTTTCTTGAACACAGATTATGGTTCTAAAAAACATTTTTTTGAGATTTTGAGTTTTTAAGATTTGATGCTCCTATAATAACAAAAATATGTTTCTTCTCGGAAATTCAAATCCTAAACTAGAGCATTAAGTAATTACTACTTTTTGGCTGCCACAGAGGGTCTTTAATTAAGTTCACATTTACATAAGCTACATAAACTTTCTACAGAACTCAATGGTGTCACATAAAAATATTTATAAAGATGACAACGAGGAAATCTGAGCTATTTCTTATTTTAAATCGCAGATTTTTTACAGCTTGTTTGCCCTAAATTAGCCTCATATTCCATTTTTATGCTTTATATTTTATTATTTTGAGTTCTTTTTAAAACTATGAG
>NW_027453520.1:0-36836 GCF_964194025.1 Convolutriloba macropyga | reverse complement strand
TTGGTTACAACTTCATATCCTGCCCCGTCGTTGGGATATGGTAGTGCGTCATAATGGAATAATATGGAAGAAAAACTCAATATGCAGCCAACTTAATTTATTCATGTTTGGTACCAGAAGAGCTTGCTACTCGAAAAAAAATTTGACCAGATGAGATTTGTGCTGAGATTGAATTCTGGGCAGTCATCAGTTTCAAACATAAACCGACCAATGTCGGAAGAATTGCTCTCGAACGACAGGCGGGCAGAAAAACATTTGACCCCGCCGGAATTCAAACCACTGAACATTGTGGCTCCATAACCAGATGCACTAACCACTCGGCTATCAGTCTCTTGTCTTTGCTATGCTACAACCAACTTTATATTAACAACAAGCTTTACTTCTGACTGAGAGCAATAGAAAAGTTGCATAAAAAAGACACACACGTTTACAATAATTGCAATTAACTGCGTTCAAGAGCAATTAAACGTGACCGTCACTTCTCCACAGCAAACAGTTCTTTGTCAGTTAAGAAGTTTAACGCAGCATGGACAAGTGAGTGCCACAGACAAAAAAGAACAGCACTACCACCAACAGTGCAATTAAGCGTGAATTGACTTTGTCCCACAGGCATTAGATGGACTAGTTGGTTTATCAGAGCTGCTTCGGAAAAGCTGAAACCGATTTTTATTGCTTAATGATAAAAAGGAGCTTGAGCAATTCTGCGGGACTGTCAATAGCTATTATCCAACACGCAGAAGCACACGAGGATCTCGCTTATGAGTAGCATTTTTTGCCCATACTGTCAGCCAATAAGAGGCAAATCAATTTCCATATCTGTTTCCACCATGGGGGTCTCATCTGAGCCGATAATCAAAATAGAATTCAGGTGCAGAAGGTGTACGTTTTTATCTCCTTTCTTATGCCTTTTACACAGTGCAAAAGCAGGAAAGTGTCAAAATCAAATTTACCTGGTTTATCGTTCGCATAGAATGAAGAGAGAGAGAGATTGAGGGTGTTGTTGATTATCATTAGCTTGTTGGCTGCCTTCACTTTTAAAACTTCGACTGGCATCATGTCTCATGTACAAAAAAGTGGGTGAGGAATTGGGATGCACGTGCTTGTCGCCAGTACTTCTTGTCAAAGGTTCTCTATGCAGCCCGATATCTGACTCCTTCACACGGGATGTGGAACCGGTTCCAATAAGTTCTGAACTACTTTTCTGAGACGTTGGTGGCATAATTAATCCATTTCCAAAGTGATTGTTGAACCCCTGATCATAATTTAACAAAATGTTCTGGTTACCTTGTTTATAAGCACCGTTAATCAGCTCTCGGCCGCTTTCAGTTTCTCTAAGAGTGAGTAAATTCGGTTGTGACTTGAATCGTCCCAGTCCGTTTAAGCCGTTTGGGTTTCGGTTGGAGTGGTTTATTCCATTAAGCGATGTATCAGTCTCCTCCGTAAAATCTTTGTAAAAACCAAGTTTGGGTGATACAACTGGTCGGTAAGGGGTCAAGTTATTAACTGCAGATTGCTGCTTAGAGCTATAACTCATAACTTGAAAGTTCGATTAAGCGTGGGAGTTTATTAGGATAATATCGACGTATTTAAATGCACCAAACGATGTCAAACATGTCATAACAATTTTTCTTTCCTTTTGCACAAGTTGACACGCAATTCATGCTTTGAGGGAAATGCTTGCATGGAAAAAATAATAATTGTGACCAAAATGTGTAGTTAATTCTCCTTTTTGCTACATCTGTTGCGCTCCACAGCGAATACTGTTCAAAGCGTGCAAAATTGTCTGCTAAAGGTCTCCTATATTTAAACAACTCAAATAAAAAAATATTACTCGGTTAAAAAACGTACACACAAAATAATTGAATAATTATGACCAAACTCAAGAAAACAGTTTACAAAACAAACTTTCTTTGGTTTGCTGAAAACTTAACTCAATCAAAAGTTTCTAACTAAAGATGCTATAGGAACGGTCTGTTTTTTTCTGGTTTTTTGAGCTGTTGTTTTTCAGCAGAATTGTACAAAATGTAAGATTTCACCGCTTTTTTGGCTAAATTTTCGTAATGTTATTAATTTCAACAAACTTGGTTTTTGGACGAACTGCTCTCGACCGGCATGCGGGGTAATTTAAATTAGAAGGGGTGTTGCTGAGATATTTTTATGCTTGCATAAATCCCGACCCTACAGGGGTTCGACCCCGCAACTTTAATGGTATCTTTCTAACATCGTAACCACTAAGCTATACCGACTTTTCATCGTTAACGCTAAAAATCGTCTTTATTTTAGCTAAAAACGTTCTTGGGAATGAGTTCTTCGCTGAATTCAAAAATTTACTACCAATTTAGTACAAATTCGTGAAATTTTGTATCATTTCAGAGCTCTTATACTTTTTTCTGATTTCAAGGTAATTTTCAGAGAGGATCAAAAGTTGAACAACAAACAGGAACAAGCTTATTTTCAAAAACAACTGAGAATTAAGTGCGGGACATTTGTACGTTACTTGACCGGCTGAAACTAGAAATCTGTCGAGCCCTTACAGTGTATGTTAACACGGTTTGCAAGTGGACTGACACCACTACTGTCTTGCAATTACTTAACTATAAAGGCAATTACGCAATATTTATTGCAAACCAAGTATGCAAGATTTTAGGACACACTAGCGTTGACGAATGGAGCCATGGTGCCTCAAGTGATAACCCGGCAGACGCCGGCGCTCCTTGTATGTCGGCTGAGGTTTTGCAACCAAGTAGCTGGGTGAGCAGTCCAGAATCCTTAAGATCAAAGCAATTCCCGTTCGATCCAAGCACTGAAGTAGTTGCTAACATCAAACCCGGTATAATAAAAAAAGAAAATGACAAAACTAATATATCATTGGCCGCATCCCTAGGTAAGTCAACTAAGGAACCACCCCCGCAACTAATTTTCTTTGATATGTTCAGTTCTCGTCGAAAATTGCTATGGAGAACAGCATGCGTACTCGGTTGTTAGCCTCCGAAAATGCTACCGTAATTCGGATGGTAGTATAATAGATCCCACTGAGCTTGACGAAGCCGATCGTCACCTCCAGTATCTTGAGCAGAGTCCTTCAAGGCAGAAAGAAAAGATCTCGAAAACAAATCCGTTACACAGAGTAACCGTACTGCTCCGTTTCTCGGGCCAACTTGTCTAACCCGATCGGTTGGCTCCATAAAACGGTTGGTCGAGATTCATTTTGATTCAAAACATCCTATCGTTCTTGACGCACGCCATGTATTTTTAGAGCTATTTTTTCGGCATACCAATGTAAAAAAAACGATCAAGACGTTGACTATCTGTGGGCTGAAGTTCAGGAACTTAATGCTATACCCAAACTACGATCCTCAATGCGATCAATTAAATCTGCGTTAAGTGCAGAATGTTCCGCATACAAATTTCCTCTCCTTACGAAAACTGGGGTCCATTACTTTGGCCCATTTTACGTCACCGTTCGTCGAACTACCGAGAAGAGGCGGGGATTCCTCTTCACTTGTTTGACTACTAGTTCTGTCCATGTGGAAATCGACCAGTCAGTGGACTACAGTTCGTGTGTAATGCGAGTAGAGCGGTTTCTTTCCTGTCGGGGTACTCTTTCCACGACCAGGTCAGATAATGCTACTACCTTCGTTGGTGCAGAAAAAGCTTTGAGAATATCAAAAAGCGGAATACTAACAATATTACTGGTGGATTTGCCCACAAAGGCATTAAGTGGAGATTCAATTCGCCCAGTGCGCCATACCAAGGTGTTATCTGGAAGATGCTTGTTCGCAGCTTCAAGCGCGTACTTTACAGCATCCTTGGAACGCGGCGCCTCATATGAAGTTTTAAGTACATTTTGTCTGGTAGAACAAACACTTTACGCCCGTTAACGCTCGTAGGAGCCGACCTGCCCAACCTAGGCGCATTAGCACCTACTCATTTTTTAATTGGTAACCAAGTAACCGCGATTCCCTCAATCGTTGGCGTTAACGATTTCGATCACCGTACGCTAAAGCCATGTCACGTTGGACACGCACCGGCGCTGAACCGACGTTCTAAGTAACAGACGACAGCCAAGCAACACCTAAAGAGCGGTGACTTGGTTCGGGTAGTTAAAGAGTCTCACCCGAGGGGCTACTGACCTACTGCTCGGATCAATGAACTCCGTTACAGTTCCGACAGCGTCGCGCGCTCCGCCGTATTGCACATGTTCACCAGATCGCTCGTCCGCCCGCTAAAAATATTAGTATAATTACCCCTTCTCCGAAAATCTTCTGGGCCAGCAGATGTTACTAAGTAAAAAAATGTAAGCCAGATATATAACAAAATGGTTCAACTTTTTTAGGCAATCAGATTCGAGTATTTAAAATTCACATTTAATACTTTCCTATTTACGTAGAAAGGTCAGAAAAAGGTCGCTTAACCTAATTTTAAGTAAATATTAACATAGCTGGCAGATTGCCAGAAAATAGCCGCAATAGATTCGTAGATCGGCAGTCTAAAAAACACTAAGACAGACCAAAAATATCGTCTTTTCATTGAAGGCTGATCTGTTATATTTTGATTAAAAATCTGTATAAAGTTATTGCTGCCTCTATTAGCTGATCTCAAATAACCTTCATTTAGAGTGACACACACCCATTTGACCTTATCTCTTTGAATTAAAGTAAATAAAAGTCAATTTCAAATTGAGGAAGTCATTTTTGAGAGTGAGGTAAGTCAAGTGTGACCAAAAATTTAATCACGCGCATGAACAAAAAAACTCGCTCAACTAAGAACGAAAAATGACGTCACACATGCAATTCAGTTGAAATTGCATGAACGAATGAACAAAAAGTGGCTGTGACGTCATATGGTCGTAACAAAAATCATGTCGACGAAATAAAATAACCAAGAGAAGGCCAATAATAGCCCCAGCTATCGCTGTGCGGCTATTAATCACGATATGTATCAAATAGGGTGGTTTTCGGCTTATCAATTTAAGGTTTTTCTAGACGATTCTGACCGATGATGAACTAATTTTAACGCCAATAACATCAGACAAAAAAAACGGTAAAAGAGCATCGAAAAAAACTTTGCCGTCTAAAACCACTTGTTGCCATCATCGGACAAAGCTGAAAACGTCGCCTTTTGTATTCTGATTGTTTTGTTACCTGTATTGCTTTAAATTGATTACAACTTTGATTCACAAATTTATCAGGAACAAAAAGATTTAATTTCTTTTTGTAAAGCACAAATTCTTGTAATTCTTGTAAGATTAAATTTGTAAAGCACAAACGTTTACAAAAATCGTTCGAGGGAAATTAATGCGCGCTTTTATACAATGGTATTTGCGGTTCTTCAGTATAGGTTTTATGAATCTGATGAAATCACTGACAATATCTGGTATTATTCGAGAACCCCGTGTCGGTTCGAGATGCAACTCAAAAATGGCTATGGAACGAGTCACAAAGCACAAACTTGCAATATAGAATCTCGTTACACAGACATCTGTCATGCAATAGCGTGTCTCACATATAAGTAAATGATCGCAACTTAAGCACGGCTTTCCAACAAATTTCGTTCTTTGAAATGGTCTCATCTTAGCTTTGAAAAGTTGTGTCTATAAATACTTGAAATTAGAAAATGAGGTTTTGGTTCATAGAGCAATCGCGTAAAATAACAGCAGGGATATACGAAGGAATAATGTGAACAGACAATCAGAACAAACGGGAAGAATTTGGATTTAAACATATAAAAAATTTGGAATCGAATACACAATAAGAAAAATAAGTTAGCACATTTAGAGCAGAAAGACTATCGTTTTCCTCCCTTACCAAAACTTTACACTAATTTAGCTATTCAGTTAAATTAGTAACACGAAATCTTTGTTAAAAGCAAGACAAATTTCTGATATATAGAGGTACACTATTTAATAGGTAAGGAAGTAAAAATTATAACAAAGCACGTAATACGCAGTTATGTACATTATTTACGTTTCTAGGGTAAACAATGTGGGTGCAAAATGGAGTCAGTCACTGCAATATTTTTAATTTTGTTGAGGCGATGGAACAAAAGGTGGAGCCCACTGGCAAAGGGTCTGAATGGCTCTGTAAATGAGTGTCCGGATAAATTGTGGACATCTGGGATCGTTGGCTAGCTGTTCGGATCCGATTCGTAACTGCTGGAACACTATCCTGCTGTAGGGATTCCTTTGGGAGCAGTATCGAAACGTCAGAAACCTAAAGATCTCATGTAATTCCAAGAATTTTTTTAGTTCCCATAACTCATTTGAAATAAATATTAAGTCAAATTTTTATCACTTATAACATTAATAAATCTTTCTGTATAAAATTTTGGTGTGTGCGATTTATATCATAAGAAAAAGAAATTTAAGCTAAATTTTCATACTACATAACCCATAGTGAAAAATTGTTTTTGATTTATTAAAGAAAAAACAAGTCATTTTTTATCACTTATAACTATTATAAATCTTTGGTAATTATCATTTAATGAATGCATTTTATATCATTAGAACAAAAAAAACCTAAGCTAAATTTTGATACTACATAACGTATAGTCAAAAATTAATAGCTTGTTTTATTAAAGTAAACCTTAGTTTTTTTTATTAATTATTAATACTTCAACGTATTATTAATAATCACTCTATTCCTAATCGACGAAGCCGCTTCACAGATAATAATACGTTATACGTTGTAGTATTCATATACTACAACGCAAAACCATCGCTTACATTCTTCAACTAAAAAAACGTGTTCTGTTAGTTTGAATTAAAAATTTCAAAAATCAGCAATAAAATATAGTCTCAATAAGAATATTCTAGAATAATTCCACTTGAGTGAACCTGTAAACAAAGATTCCTTATTTAGCTTAGATGCAACATATGTTGGACTGCTTATTTCAACAAAATTTTATGCGTGATACTTTGTTTTATTCAATGGAGTTATACGGTAAGTGGTTCTTTATGTTTTTGCTTTAACGTTATTAAAAATATCGTTGAAACTGTGATTTTAGAATATTTTTGTTATTGATGAAAAAGTGAGATTTTAGTCGATTTTTAGGTGTTTTATAAACTTTGAAAGTCACTTAATAATTGTAATTTTCGTATATTTTTTATAGTAGTCGGTTATATGTGCTATGCGATCATCTTTCGTTTAGAAAGTAGTTGCCATAGCACATATAACCCTCTATTCGATTGGCTTCGTCACCAGCTACTACGGCTTGGTGCGGCTAGCTTTAGCTTAATTGAATGGGCGTGGGGTAAATGCAGCGGGGTGTGGGTGTGCACCGGGGGGATTGATGGGGGCACCGGTGGGGGAGAGGGGTCTTTGGCTGCATGAGGCCACGTCCTTGCGGCCTCAAAAATGTGCAGGGGAGGGAGAACAAGTGGGGGGCTCACGTGGGAGAGGAGTGAAGTGGGGAGGGGGGGGGGGGGGTGCGAGTGTGCGAGGGGGTCAAAAGGTAAAAACTGCCCTTTACGTCATGAGTATACGTCTCCAAAACTGTTTGTGAATCGCGTACTTGGAGACTAGTGAGCTGAATGGCCTCTGGGCGCTACCTGTTTATCCCGTTTCTGAGAACGAAAATTCAAATGGGTCACACGAAAAATCGGTAGAGCAAAAGTTTGCATAAAAAGGACCACAGGACTAATATAATTGCTACAAAATTCGTCTGAGAGCAATTAAAAAGTCCTTAAAACCATTCTTATTTGACTTCTCTGCATTTTAAAACTAAGTGAAAAACTGCTCTTCTCTGATATATAAGGAATTTGATTTGCCATAACAAAGCAAATCATATGTCAATTTAGCACACATTCTTGGGGTGGCCAATAATTTGCACGCATAAGTATATAAAATGACAAGCGGGGATCAAAAAGGAAAAGATCTAAATTACAAAATTGTTAGTAGTCGGGGTTCTGTAATTCATAACGGATGTCAGGAAATTTTTAATCTGGTCGTTATTCAAAATTTTGCATCTTATGCTCGATTTTCAAACCATTCTGCTCAGCTCTTAGTTTTTTTTCATCCCATGATTTGGCTTGGGAGTTTCCCCTCGTTCACAATTACCAGATCTTTAAGATCTTTTCGGGTTCTCAGCAAACTGCTTTCACGCTATCGCCTATTTATTGAGTTCAATGGTGAATGTGTCGTTTAGGTTACAAGCTCGAACGAAGAAACCAAATTTTGCTTTTAAAAATTTAAATTAAAAACAGTTGCCCAACACTGGGTGAGTATTGGTTAATCCCCCAGCTCGACGTTTTCATAAGGTATTCGTCATCTTTTCAAATCTATCAATTAAAGAAGAACAAGTTAAAAAATATAAAGGTAAAGGATGAACAGCAAAGAATAAAAAGACAAGTCGATGGCGCTTCTTAGAAGACCAAAGATGACTTTTGTTCTAAGATAGTCATAGTGTCAGAAAGTTATCTTCCTTAAGCAAGGACCACCTCAAAGACAGTTGCTTCAGCACTCTTAAAAAATTTGTGTCGAAGTAGGTTTAACTAAATCTAGGCTACCGAAGCCCATCAGCTGATGTCCAATTTCAAACATCTTCATTGATTGTTGATTTGAGAGCTAAGGTTCCCCTTGGCAGAGGGGGTCTAAGCGGGCACACAATTAACTAGAATTGTAATCGAACCAGCATCACTTCGGAGCAGCATTCAAATCAGCCTAGTGTGCCAACCATTTCGGCATCTGGTAACCCTTATAACCCATTCTCTCGTTGTTTCTTGTTCCTCAAGGCTTCATCTCTCTGGCCAAGTAAACTTTGAACAAGTAGAGCTTCCTGATAAGCTTATTTTATTCATAATAACTCTCTCAGCCTTAAGACTCCCCCCTTGAGTTCACTAATTTGATCACTGACTTATACTAATTAATAACTATAAATTAGTATCACTAATTTATATTATTTAATAACTATAAATTAGTATCACTAATTTATGTTAATTATTAACTATAAAGTAGTATCACTAAATTATATTAATTAATAACTATAAGTTAGTATCACTAATTTGTATTAATTAATAACTATAAATTAGTATCACTAATTTATATTAATTAATAACTATAAATTAGTATCACTAAACTATAATAGTTAATAACTATAAATTAGTATCACTAATTTATATTAAATATTTACTATAAATTAGTACCACTAATTTATATTAATTAATAACAACAAATTAGTATCACTATGTTATATCAATTATTAACCGTATCACTAATTAATATTGATAAAATATTAATCATATACTATATTAATTATTAAATTAGTATCACTATTCTATTGCGCATCGCACAATTTAAATTAGTGTTGCGACTAATTATCTTGTCTCTGTTAAACTCAAAGAGTTTTGAACAATTATACGACAAAGCACCAGTTCAAGTCGTGATAAATGTTCTGCGAAAGACTTTACAAAATAACTATGTCATCGAGACAGACCAATGCTACCTTATATGAGTTCGGCTAGGATTGGTTCTATCAAGTTTCGGAACGCTCCTGGCGCTCAAGTTAAAAAAATCGATATCCCCTTCGATTTATAGAAACCGTATGGGTTAACAAATGGGCTAATAAAAATGCAAAGTTTTGCCATTCTTCCTCCGAGGTTATTTGATAGTACCGTGAAGTTAAGTCGAGTTTTGAACAAACATTTACCTCCGACGAGTCTATGTCTATTACATACATCATCGATTCTCGGTAACGGCCCGGTTGTTTTTTAATTGCCTACTAAGACCCCTTTAGTCTTTTACTAGACGAAACATTCAGCCTTCTTAACTAAAACAGGCGGTGCAGCCGAAAGGGAACTGATTGTTTCACCAAAGTTAGCTTCTTCAAGAACATCAACAATTTCTATCATTTTCAGCTTTTCAAAACCGTACTACCCTAGAACCGCCGGAATAATTTCTTTTTTTCTAATGTTATTTTATGTTTCATTTTATTGCAGAAACCCAAGTCCTTCGAGTTTTTGGAAAATACTTGATTAAGCTTCATGATCATAGCAGCCAATTGATGGCGTTGAATTCTACTTAAATCTGTGCCCTCTAATGTTGAATGAGTCCCCATTAGAAATGCTTCCCGATATTTTTGTTTGTCTTTACTGGTAAACAAACTATCTACTTGTAAGCTGTCGTCGCTGCTGAAGAATTCTGCGATGAGATTTGAACAATTATACGAAAAAGCACCAGTTCAAGTCGTGATAAATGTTCTGCGAAAGACTTCACAAAATAATAATTTCAACGAGACAGATCAATGCTACCTTATATGAGTCCAGCTAGGATTGGTTCTATCAAGTTTTGCAACGCTCCTGGAGCTCAAGTTAAACAAATCGACATCCTCTTCGATTTATAGAAACCGTTTGAGTTAAGAAATGGGCTTATATATGTAGAGTTTTGATGCTTCCTCCTTGGCCATTTGATAGTACCGTGATGTTAAGTTGAGTTTTGAAGAACAAACATTCCTCTCTAACAGTCTATTACATCATGGATTCTTGGTAACGGTCCGTTTGTTTTTTTTTATTTGCTTACAAGGACCCCTTTAGTCTACTACTAGACAAAACATTCAGCCTTCTTAACTGAAACTGACAGTGCAGCCGAATGGGAACTGATTGTTTCAGCAAAGTTACCTTCTTCACGATCCTCAAAAATTTCTATCACTTTCAGTTTTTCAAGACTCGTACTGCCATGGAACCGCTGTAATATTTTCTCTTCTAATGTTATTTAATAATCCAGTTTCTCGCAGAAACCCAAGTCGTTTGAGTTTTTGCAAAATACTTAAGCTTCATGAAAATAGCAGCCACTTGAAGACATTGACTTCTAATTAAATCTGTGACTTGTTACACCACTTCGTTTTCACTCCTTTTTTTTTATAAATATGAAATGTTCTCTTCTGTCAAGATAGGGCTAGCAAGATACGATCCTCAACAAGATCAGTACAGTGGTAAATTTTTTTGTTAAAAATAAACTTTTATTCACCATTTGATTTGCTTTTTATGCAGTTGTTTTCAGCCGTAAGGGTTTGAAGGAATATTCCTCTGAAAAAACAATAAGGGAGTATAAATGACTTGAAATCAACAACACTTAATTTTAAGAGAATTTGGTTTCTTACAAGATACAAAAAAAAGATGAGACAATTGACTTTATTTACTTGTGCACACTTCATTTTATATCAGTTGTTTCGTACTTAATTGTTATAGATAGTTAAAACTATCTTTTTGTTGATTGGGATAGCAATGCAAGAGCCATCTACTGTTGAATGAGTCCCCGTCCAAAATGCTTTTCGATGTTTTGGTTTGTCTTTACTGGTAAAAAAAACTATCTACTTGTCAGCTGTCGTCGTTGCTGAAGAATTCTGCGCTGAGTTTTGAACAATTAAAATTTTTAAACAATTCAATTTAAATTTGGTTCAATTAAAATTTTAATTCAATTAAATTAAAATTTTTAATTCAATTAAAATTTTTAAACAATTTAAATTTGGTTTTTTAAAATATCTATCCACGCTTCGTGTTTTACCGATACAATGATCGTGTCCAGTAAAACAGCCTACGATCAAAAAAGTGTCTGCATTTTGCGTAATAAGAGGAAAACTTACCTTGTCTCAACCGCAGAGTAATATCTTACCGTGCAAATTTGGTATGCATTTTTGTTCAGTAAACAGATATTATTCACAGTTAACAGATACTGAGATATTGTTTTTATGAGTGACAAAAAACTAGGCCAAATTATGCTTGCTTAGCGTTTATCAACTAACAGTTCTATCTTTCCTAGAATTTCTACTGATGTGTAATTAGTGGTTAGAACTTTGTTGCATGGAACTATTCTTTTTAAGTCTGTACAGGATTTATGAGTTTATGAGTGATACACTACTTCCGCTATCCACTACACCCACTTTCATTTGTCCTTGCACGAGTATTTCGATATTTAACAATTTTGTACTGATAGAGCAAGCTTTATTATTGCCTGCATCGGTTATTTGCTTTTTCTGTTAGGGAAATATCGCTTTATGTGCCGAGAACTTTAACAGTAAAGAAAACTCTGACGCATTATATCCTGCGCCCTTTTTCTCGTCATCCGCAGCATGCATCGTTATAGTATGTTCAAATGTTTTCAGTTTCATTGTTGTTGAACACCTTTTTGTCATATTCTGCAAAATTTGTTCTGCTTCAGTACTGGTCGAAAATTTTATCCTCCGTATCTGCGTCGTCTCAACCAAGCCTTGGCTGATTCCGCAACTTTCCCTGGAATTCACCTGAAGTTTCTGGAGAAACCATTATCCGCATAAACTAGGAACTTATTTTGGTCATCA
Organism: Convolutriloba macropyga; assembly: GCF_964194025.1. Taxonomy (NCBI): domain Eukaryota; kingdom Metazoa; phylum Xenacoelomorpha; order Acoela; family Convolutidae; genus Convolutriloba; species Convolutriloba macropyga. The sequence goes on along the minus strand of NW_027453520.1, from coordinate 24,545 downwards.
TGTCTGATGGCAGTAATCTGTGGCACTTGGTCCTCCTCCTCTATTCTCGTTACGGACTCTAGTTTTAACGCTCTGTCTAATGCTTTATCCCGAGTCAAATCTTTGTTCTAATGCTTTCCTTAGGTTTAATCGAACTTGACTGTAGCGAGATTCCCCTCCAAAAAACCACGCAGCACTAAGTGGTCACGGATATCTCTCGACTCCTCTGGGTATGCCTTGGGCAAAATGGTTTAAATTTCCCAGAAAAATTGAGCTTTTCGCCTGGTTGTTGAACACGAGCTAGCCGTTTACGGAAAACAACCGGTTTCTCACTAATTATTCGGAAAAGCTTTAACAAATTCGTCGTAGCTATCCCTCACGTTCTGCGGTAATGATTCATAAAATTCAATTGCTGATTTCTGTAAGCGGAACCCGAAATAAGGCGGCCGTTCACCAATTTCTCGAGCCGCTCTTACAGAGCCTCCAGTTTCCGTTCTTTTCCATTTCTGCAATTTCGCTAATAGCTCAAAACAAGTTACGTAGCTCTCAAAATCATTGGAGCCGGTGAAAGCGATTCCGGCAGTAGAAATTTTGATATGCAATCCGCTGCCATTGACTTTATTCACTTGTGCACACTTCATTTTGTATCCGTTGTTTCTTACTTAATTATAATACATAATTCAAACTATCTTTTTATACTGATTGGGATAGCAATGCAAGAGAATCATTACCTTACTGAGTCATGAAAATATAACTTAATTGGTTCTTAAATTAATTAAAACCAAGAATTCTAAGATTGAGGTAGCAATCAAAAATTATATTGATCAGTATCTCAGATTTCGTTGGTTTAGCCAGCAGTTTTATCAACAATTGCGTTTACAAAGATAACTTGGTCCAGGAGCCCTTGTTTGCTTAACCCAAACACAATCTCGGTTCCGATGTTTGAACCATAAATTTTTTTGACAGTTGGTTGCAGATAATTTTTCATACAAATAAGGTCGCTAATCAACCCATTTAGCTGCAACCTTTTGTGAAGTAAACTAATGTAATTTATTCTAACTATAACCCACTGGTTAAATATCCACATGCTTTCAAATATCCAGTCAATAAATCACAGAATCAGTATTGTTATTTTATGATCATCTGGAAATTGTTGTTGTTCGCTTTTATAGGCAGAAAAAAAAAGATCTCAACGCTCATATTTTTATGTTAATTTCTGCTGGTCGAGCAAAAATTGTTTAAACAGTAAAAATTTACTGTTTAAAGTTTTTACCGAAGAGGGCAACGTGTTCCACCTTCGAATGCTTTTAAGGACAAAAGCTTTGTTACAACACTTCGTTTTCGCTCCTTTTTATATTATTGTGAAATGTTCTTTTCTGTCAAGATACGGCTAGCAAGATACGACCTTCAAAAAGATCAGTTTAGTGGTCAATTTTTTGTCAAAAATTAGCTTTTATTCTCCATTTGATTTGCTTTTTATGCAGTTGTTTTCAGCTGTAAGAGTTTGAAGGAAAATTCCTCTGAAACAACAATAAGGGAGTACAAATGACTTGAAATCATCAACACTTAATTTTAAGAGAATTTAGTTTCTTACAAGATACAAAAAACGCAGAGCATTAGCCATTTTTAGTTCATTTTCAAATGATAAGTTTGAATCAAAATGTACTCCTAAATAACGACAAGCATGAGCTGGTATAACAACTTCACCCTTGAACGTTAACTCTTCATTAGTGTGCTTTTTCAAGAGTAAAAACTCTTTCTATCGGCATTTAATGTGAGTTGATTTTCTGCTTCTTCTAATACTTTTTTTCAAATTATAATGAAACTTTTCATTGCTTTCAAAATTGAAAATAAAAGCATTGTCATCCAGAAACTGAACAATGTAATTTTCACCCGCCATGTTTTTTTAGGAAAATGGTTCACGTATAACAGAAAAATGAGAGATTTCAGCTCTGATGCTTGTGGAACATCGTTGTTAAGTTATTTTCTTTGATAAGTCAGTGCGAAATTTGACGCAATGTATTCGATTTGTGAGCAAAGATTGCAAAAGAAATATTTTCGATTGAGAGAGATTAAAATTTTCTATTGAGAGAGATTAATATTACCTATTACTTTTTCAATAAAGAAAGTACAACATCAGTTGATGACTTTTAAGATTGTAAGCCGAACTGCTTCCTCTTCTAAAGCTCATATTTTTCAAGTTACTCTACGAACTGATTGAGCAGAACTCTTCAAAAACTTTTGCAAAAGTTGGTGTCACGAAAACAGGAGGGCAATTAGTTAACACAGAAAGAGCACCGTCTTGTGAATTGGTGTGATGTTTGCATCCTTTGCAACCGTTGGGAGAACGTTCTCTTGAGTACTATCGTGAAGATAATACAATCGTGCATACAATAAGCTGACTATGTGTTCCATTAGCGTATGTGCCAGATTTCAATGCACAAGCATTGATAAATCCCGGGCCTGGTGCTTTGTTGTTGTCTAGATTGTCTGTAAAGTTACAGATTTCGCTCAACGTAAATGGTGTGACGTTGAACTATTCAAAATTTTGCTGTCTTTTTCTAAGTTCAATGGAACAAACTGCCCTCTTCCGATGCCCATTTCACTTTGTTAAAAGCGTTACAGATCGACTTTTGTCTTTCGTTTTTTCGACCATTCTCGTCAATTTGAGATATTTGGACTACTATTTTCCTTTCCGATTTTTTTCTAATGAAATTTTATTCTATTTACTTTGAGGAATCAAATTTCGTGCAAAATACCTCTAAACTTTGATGTGCCTGCTTTAGCTTTATATTAACAAGATTGCAATACTTTTTAAATGATGCAAACAAATCAGCACTTCGTGTCAATTTGTATTCATTGAAGTATCTGTTTCTCAGCAACTAAGTTTTCAATTTTTGTCACACACGGTTTAGTAGTAGTAGTAGTAGTAGTAGTAGTAGTAGTAGGAGAGTCTTTAGGGTCGGAGCCCTCGGGTGTGGAACCCTTCAGTTTTCGTTTGGCACGAGTTTTTTCATTGGTTTGCAGATTCCACAGTTGCATAGAAGTCTCCAGGTGCAGCTGTCGAGTTCGTTGTAGCTTCTGTGGAAATAGTTTTGGTACATCTCTGTCAGAAGTTTCTTCGTCATTGGCTTCTCCGTTGTCCTACTGATGATGTTGAATAGCTTTGTGGCTCTGAAGAAAAAATTTTCGTCTGATTTATGTAGTCGGTGTTTGGGGAGTTCAAATTCCTGCTTTTGTCTTGTTTCGTTTTCTTTTCGCTTTGGCAGTTTGTCTTCGGGGACGTAGTAATTGCCTTCTAGGATTGAGAGGAGATAGAGGACATCGTGCATTTCCATGTACATGGAGAGTGGGAGTATTTTCAGCGTTTCGAGTCTTTGATGGTATTCGTCGTTTCCACCGCATATCCACTTTGTTGCCTTTTGCTGGATCTTCTCGATTGATTTCATGTCAGTCTTCGAAGGGTACCAGACTTGGGAGGCGTAAGTGAGTACGGGCACTACGTATCCTATGTAAGCGTTCAGTTTCGTTTCCATTGAGGTTCTGCTCGAAACATTTCGTTTGAGTGTGTAGAAGGCTTTCCACGCTTTGGTTGTTCTAAGTTGGCAGTTTGCGCTCCAAGAGAGATTTCGAGACATTACGACTCCGAGATCTTTTTGGGTGGCAACGGTTTCAAGACCTGCTTCGTCACGCTGGGCTAGATCCCCTCTGATGAGGAGAGTTTTACTTTTGCTAACATTTTACTTTTGCTAACATAACAATTATCTGAAGGAGTCTTTTGTTATTGGAAATCATCTTTATTGGTGCGTGTTTGAGTTCTTTCACAAAAATTCTGCAAACATTTCATTGCCATTTTTTGTTGATAAATTATTCTCTAATCTTTAAGAAGCATATCTTTATTAAAATTTAATCAAAACAGTATCACCCTTTCAGCTTCCTGCTTCTTTCAAGAACCTTTTTTGGTGAAGGCTATTTAAAATGTATATTTAGAATATTTCCGCTTTAAAAAATGCATGAGCATGTTTTGTCAATTTTTAGGTGCACTACAAAAGGGTGATACCGTTTTGATACTGATACAGAAGAACTCAAGTACGAAAGCAAGAAAAATTGTAAAAGTTATTGAAATAAAAAACCGGATTAAACAAAATAGTCCACAGACCTGTAATAAATGAACGGTGTGAGCAGACTACCGCGTCCACTGAAGATCATCATAACCAGTGCAGGGAAAAGAAGAACCTCATTCAAAGCAATGAACCTCAAGATAGACTGACTGTTTGAGGTCACTTTCAACACAAGCGAGTTTAGAGCCGCTAAACTCAATTGACTTCCTGCATTTCGTTGAATGAAAAAAGAAATGTTGAAAAGAGCCAGCAGGAAGATAGGAATTGCCACTAGAGTAACTGGAGAAGAAGTTGAGACAAAGATCAGTGTGTAGAGTAGATAATGAGCCGAGTCCTCCAAAATAACCCGGGAGAAAAAATCGCGATTAAGGGCAACAACCGGCATCCGTTGGTGGAGTCTTAGTGCACATGATAAACCATTACTCACAAGGGCTCGCTGGTAGAAAACTTGGATGCTTTCCGCTCCATACAAGGGCACTACAAAGAGAAAAGAAGCAAAAATTGTGTACAAACGGGCAAGGAAGATAAGACAGTCAATTTTATTCTGTTGAGCGAACGATATGATTCCAGATAACATAGTTATCTGAAACAAAGCTTGCTTTTTATAGGTAATCGAAAAATAGATTAAGTGTATTAGTAAGTGATGTAGAGGAAACTAGTTTGTCAAAGTAAAATTAATTCTGAAATTTAACACAAACGTTTTCATCCTCAGGTTTAAACTGTTTCACAAACTGTTAAAGGATAAAATGGGACAGTTCAAACGATTCCAGGAACTATTTTAAAAAATTAGGATCCATTCTGTTTTGCCCATACCCCCCAGCTTTGCGGGTTTATACTTTTTACGCCCCCGGTGCACGTGTTTTTTACATAATCCAAAAATTTAATAGAAAATTTTCCATTTATACAATATTTAGCCTATATTTGCAACCCATATTTTCAGCTGTTATCAATTTCTTTAAATTATTCCTATTCCGGGTTTTTCTATTTTGACCATGTTTTTGTATTTCTAGGGTAATTCCGAATTTGCCCTAGCCCTAAAAATATCCCTCTTGTGGGCAACTTGCAAATGTTGTTTTTTCATGCACAAAATATTTTTTGCCCTATTTTTCTTTCGCAAGTCAAAATTATGATTTTAACTAATATATTAGCGTGAGTTCCCGGCTCCTATATTCATCGCGTGTGTTTAGCCCGGATTCAACCTACTGGTCATGAGTTTCTCTACTGTGCGAGAGGCAGCCAGAATTTTCCAATCAATGTCATTCGTGCATCCACTACATTCAAGATGTTGACCCACCTTGAATCCTTCTTTTGATGTTCTGATATCCTAGTGGTAACATGCCGGCTTGTCTGCCCATAGATGGATCAGCATTCATTACATTTCATCTCAAATTGCTCGCAAAGTTTTGAGTAAGTTTGCCTAAATGTTGCAGAAAAAATGTTTGTTGATCATTAGATCCAGTCTGGCTTTTTGATGCCCTTGCGGTTTTGTTTTCATTTGATCTTCACTGCCCGCAGGAAGATAGTTGCCACTAGACTAGAGTACATGGATATGACGTTGAGACAAAGATCAGTATGTATAGTAGATGATAAGCCGAGTCCTCCAAAACAACCCGGGAGAAAAAATCGCGATCAAGGGCAACAACTGGCATCCTTTGCGGGAGTCTTAGTGCACTTGACAAACCATTGTAATATCCGTGCACTGTGTATGGTTACGGGTTGGCTTGGGAATTTTTCTAAAGCACTTTAAATCCTCGGGGTTACTGATGAAAATCTTCTAAGTCTAAGACTTTAATTAATTATGAAGCTGTAAATATTAAGGCTGTTCAATATAGAGTTAGACTTATTGGTCGAAAATACAATAAGTTTCAAAAGATTACAAGTGTAAAGCTAATAAGAGAAAGGCAGCTCAATTATATGAGGTTTAATTTTGAATATGGTCTTTGGTTTCGGTCCTATCAATGGTTGATTAGTCTTAGGTTGTTTTTTACCCGTTTTCTTTAATCACGTTGGGATTATCTCAAAGCTATTTTCTACCGCACGGGTCCCTGTTAGTTACACTAACAGATAACAGGTGTACCTGCCTGACGAATCCCGTCAAGAACAAACATTTCTTGACGTCTCCCGTCAAGATGACATTCCGTGATGATTTCCATCATTATTTATGATGCTTTCTTTATATTGTTAAAATACGGTTTTCTCTTAGTAACCATCTGTTTTTGTTCTCCCATTTATTGTGAAAATTTCGAATTATGTGTTCACTATGTATTTTATGAGAATATCATACATTAAGTTCTATGGTTTACAACACTGCCTCCCTCTTAGAAAATGTGAATGTTCCACTCACTCACAAGCAAGACTTTCAAAGGTCCATTTTCGAGTTCATATATTCCTCTGCTTTTTCAATCCCGTGCTTGTCAAAAATATTACGGGCCTCCTCATCTTCCATAATTTTCTTTGCCTGAAGAATAATTTTGAACAGGTCCTCCCGACCACCCTTGTCCGGATGACAGAGCATTGCCAACGTTTTGAAATTTTTCTGAATAGTACTGGTTTTGGCCCCCTGTGGTAGGAATAGAAGCTCATAAAAGTTCGGAGATCGACTGAAAGGGCTCTGCGCGTTGATTGCCTCTAGTCTCCTATGCATTAACCTCTTTGAGGTCGGTTCTGTTCTTACCCTGGTCCTTAGTTTTCTGATATCTATCTGGGCATTCTCCAACTCCGGATCTAAACATTCCTGCTCATCCACCAGAGCGATCCATTCTGTTGTCTTTGTTTCGGCTACATTCGTAACCTCTGCCCACTCTTCCTTCAAAATTTCCCCCTGCATCCTGCAGGACTCCCGCTGATTCCCATCGTATTCAAGCAGTTGTTTGGTCTCAAGCAATTGATCGCTTAAACTTTGACTTTTATGTTTTAAATGCCGGAGCTCCTCTTCGAGCCGAGCCCCGGCAGTTCCCAGCATTTCGCTGTTGTCAATCTTCTTCTGCTGTTCCTCGATTCTCTGATACATCCCATTTAACTCCATGACACTAATTGCGGCTCTATCCACTATATTGGTTGGTTGCAGCTGCGTCAATGGCACCACATATCTTTTATTTGAGGTTACTCCAACAACTCGATACACTTGGTGCCTGACTATTGACCTAACCTCGAACAACTCGGGTAGATAGTAGCAATCATCACCGGTTTTTGGTTGTGTCATTCCTACATATTATACATTTAAATAATCTAAAGTGTCGATATCAATTTCTGTCATATCTGGTACAGATTTAGACTTTTTTGCTTTAATAACTACAATGTCTGTATTACCATCACACAGTTCAACTGTTCTTTTTCTAGTCAATTTTTGTTCCTCAGTACGTTGTTTTAGATGATGAAAATAACGTAGTTCCCCCATTGGGTTAATGGGTTGCAGAGCAATCACAGGATTGGTGCCACTCTGTAACATATCGATTGAAAAAGACACACGTACCAAACGAAATATGTTTTTTAATCCAATAAAAATACTCAAAAAACTGATGGTTATTTCCCTGGCCACATGCTTGACTTGTTTCACTTCATTACCCAGGTATTCAAAAATCAGCAATTCATGCCCCTGGTGATTGTACTTCCAGTCCGTGTTGAAATACTCTAGAGTCTCATGCTCATATAGAACTCCTTGTCCCAGGAACACTTTTCTTCCTGTAATCGTTTTTCTCGAATGCCTTAATCTTTGGGCCCTCTTGCTGAGTTCAAGGTTTTGTCATTGAAAAACCCCTCCATTGGCGCGGAGGTTGACATTGGATTTATCAATCAGTTGTATTCGTCTGCCATATGTTATCCATGACCCATCCTGCAGTTCAAGAGCATTCGGATACATGGGGTTGCAATTTATTAGTGCGAAATTTCTATAGAATACTCCAGAAATAGGGTCCTTCTAATTCCATCTGAACTGTTGTCATTAGACACCCTAATTGATACTCCCTCGGTACAAAACTGGTGTTCTACAACATGTACGATAGCTTTAGCGCACCTAAGGACATAAAGTATTCCTCCCGCTCTTTCTGCGTTTGTAGCCAAGCGTTTAGTTGATTTAGTAAAATTTGATGTGATTTTCCGTTAATTGGTGTTGTTAAAATCATAGCTCTCTGCAGTGTTTCTATGCGACAATTTAATAACTCTGTTTGTTTCAGATTTTCAAACAAGCCTCGAAAATCCAACACAAAAAAGTGGTCGAGTTTTATGTCACTGAGATCTGTCTCAGATATATCTGTTGGTAAAAATTTTGTTCCGTGGCCGTCAAGGTTTCCTTTGTTTAAAACAAATTTCTTGGGTTTGTTTCAAAAAGCTGAAAATTATCTATCTGTTTTGTCCTGTTTTTCAACTGAACAACTAAATTTCTTTTTCTGTCCAATATGTTCCCGGCTAGGACTATTTTGAAACATGGTCTGAAAATTTAACTATCGCTAAGATAATTGATTTTTTGTCTTGGTCGAAAAAATATTGTACTGAATCTATTTCAAATGTGTCTCCTTGATATAACAAGGTCTGCTCCTGTGTCAGAGGGTCTTTAAAATGTAACCATATTCCTTCAATCGCTTCCCTAGTTTCAATGAACAAAGTCCCCATGAAAAATTCAGCATTTATCATGATATTACCTTTCTGTGTTTGACTTTTTAGATTGATCCACTCCACGGGGTAGACATAATTCACTCCTTTTTCATCGCCGCCTTTCATGAATGTTTTTGATACCTTCTGAACAAACTCTGCGTCGGTTCTTTCAACATTCATCTCATTAAGGACTTCGTTAGGAAACATTGAATTCAAAGTCACCAAGACCCGGTAACCGTGCTTTGTGTACCTGCCAACGGTTTTGGCAGACTGATTCTTTTATTGGATAAAACGTTGGAATTACTTGTGATTTTTCGTTTAAGTAAGTTGCGTCGTCATACCAAACCTTTTTTTTCAGCACAGTTACCATATTGCAGCCCTGTACATGCAGTATTTTAGTTTACTCCTGCTGCTCTCGGCGTAGAAGAGTTCTCCTTTATTTACCTGCTCCTCCTTTATGTGTGACGTTTCGCATTTTGTCCGTTCCGTCGTGGCAAATTTTTGCGTCTGCAGAATGTTCTTAAAATCATACCCCACAATCTCCAAGGATTGTGAAAAACCTACTATGCTAACCAATTGGAGAAATTTCTATTTCAGCTGCACGTTCCAATGTGGGTTCAAGGGCCTCTGTATGTTGTCGTATCACCTTTTTAAAAAAATACATCATTGTCAAATTTTTCATCTGAATCGTTATCATTGAAAAAAAAATAGTCTTTGAGTTTCCTTGTTATTCCCGGCGTACTTCTTGTTTGATATCGTCGTTCGGAAACACTTTGCAAAGTAGAAGCCGTGCTTCTATTTGGATATTCTTCGCCTTCACTCCTTTCGGATGTTGCCACCAGGCTATCCCTCTTCTGCTGTGTGGCTACTTTAGGCGCAGGTATCTTTGTGCTTCTGCTTTTGTTGTTTGTGTTAGTATTTATTGATTCTCTTGTACCCCCCTCCATTGGTGTTTCAAACAATTGCTCCTTGACTGTCTCATTGTGAGCTTCAGTACTATGGTTAATTTGACTATTATTCTCTGCAGTATTCACTTCTCTTCTTCCTGTGTCATTCAATTTTGGAGTGGCTACCTCAATTTCCACAACATTATTGTCCTCCGTAATGTCATTTTGGGATATTCTTGGTTCAATCTTTGCCTTCTTAGGTTCTTTTTTCTCAGTGGTAGCACTTCTACTGTTAAAACCTCTGAGTCGGTCGTAGTGAACCTTTTGTTGTTTTTTCGTTTTCACATCCTCTACAACAAAGTTTAGATCGTTGATTACTTCACGTATTACTTGCGGTCCACTGTAAAAGGATTTAAACTTCTTTGTCTGCCCAGTTTTCATTTTGGGGTTGAACACCATTACTAAATCATCTACTTCATATTGTGGTCAAAATGTGCTACGGTCATAGTAGGTTTTTGTCTTTCTTGCTCCACATCCATGTTTTCCCGAACCAGTTCATGGCACGTCTGTAGTTCGTCTTTCAAGCAACCAAAGTAATCACTCAAGACTGGGTAGATTTTGGTTTGTATTGTTTGATACATGCAATCAATCGGTAGCTCGCATGGTTGTCCAAAAAGGAGGTAAAAGGGGCTGTACTTGGTAACAGAGTGAATTGATGATCTGTACGCCATCATTTCTAGCGAAAGATAGTCGCGCCAGGTGATGTGATGTTCACTCACATATTTTGCAAGGCTCTCTTTGATTGTGCGATTGGTGCGCTCTATCATTGCGTTTCCTGGAAGATGATAAGCTGTTGTTGATGTCGTGTTAATTCCCAGCTCTTTACACATATTCTTGAAAAGATTCCACATGAAGTTACTGCCCTTGTCGCTATAGAGATTTGCCGGACAACCAAACCTTGAAAACCATACGTTTACAAAAGCCTTAGCTACCGTTGAAGCTTCGTGGTTGCTCATGGGAATTGCTTCATACCATTTTGTAAACTGATCTCCAATTAGCAGAATGTATTTGTTTCCACTTGACTCAGATAAAGGTCCCATAATGTCCAAGGCGACTTGCCAAAAGGGATGTCTTGGTTTCCACGGTGTCATGATGCGTATGTGTTTCTGGTGTGGAGATTTCTTTTGACAGCATACTTCGCAAGAACTCAACCACTCGTGAACATCTTTTTTCATCCCGGGCCAGTAGAATTGTTTTCGAACCCGATCAAATGCCATGGCCATACCAAGTTGTCCGCATTGTCCATGAAGGAAAGGTAGAATTTTTTTTATAAGTGGTCTTTGAATGACTATTTGTGTTAAATTGTTAAATTCGTCAATACGTTTCTGTCTCTTGATTAGATCATTTTTAATTTGTAAGTTTCTGAAATCAGTCCAAAGTTTGCACAGGGCTCTAGAGGCTCCTGCCATGTTTTTTCTTTAAAGGCGTCTCCCGTTCTCAATCCAGTTTCTTAGTATAACGAGGTCGGCTGCATTTTTTTGATGTTCAATTAGTTGTTCAACAGATTTCCCTAGTCCAATGGACCAGATGTTTTTGTCATCCGTATTTACTTGGTTCACTTGATTGTAGTTTTTGACTTGTTCTTCTGTCTGTGGAACTCTCGACCGACAGTGTGCGTGAGGGATCTTTTCTCCCGCTTCGTGTTTCATTTCAAAATCAAACTATCCGAGCTTTTCTATCCATCTGGCCAATAATCCGTCTGGTTCCTTAAGACTGTATAACCACGTAAGGGCCCTATAGTCGGTAACAATTAAATACTTTTGTCCCTGAAGATAATTTCTGAAGTGTTGATTGAAATAAACTATTGCAAAAAATTCTCGTTTTGTCGCAGAATAGTTTCGTTGACTCTTGCTGAGCGTTTTGCTTGCGTATGCAATAACTCTTCAACCCATTGTTGTCTTTGGGAAATAATTGCGCCAATGCCAAACAAAGAGGCGTCGGTGGTTAACGTATAGGGATCCGTGTCATTCGGATATCCCAATATTGGTGCTTTCTGTATGCTTGTTTTAGTTGTTCAACTGCTGATTCACACTCTTTGCTCCAAGAAAAACGTTCTTTTTGTTTAATAGCTTATAAAGTGGCTCTGCTATTTTTCCAATATCTTGTATGAATCTACTGTAAAAACCAACTTGTCTTAATATTGCCCTCAATTCTTTTATTGTTCGTGGACTTTTTGTTTTACTGACTGCCGCTACTTTCTCCGGATCCACGTCTAGGCCTTGATTTGATAAAATGTGTCCAAGGAAATGAATTTTTTCCTGAAAAAATCTACATTTTGAGCCTTTTATTTTCAATCCAGCGTCCTTAGGTCGTCCAAGTTCGAGATCTAGACGGTGGAGATTCTCTTCAGAGGATCAGCCGAAGATGATTATGTCATCCAGGTATACTAAAGCCACTTCATAAGAGGGTCCCGTCATGATCAATTCCATTAAATTTTGGAAAGCTCCTGGCGCTGACGCCAAACCCATGGGTAGTCGCTTCCGCTTGTAGAGTCCCATTGGAGTTACAAAAGTTGTCACGTTCTGCGACTCTTCATCCAGCGCCATTTGGAAATATAACAATGTCAGATCGATATTGGAAAGTAACAATTTCCGTCTAGCGAGTCATAATGAGATTTATTCATAATAACGTCATTTATTCTTGGTAGCGGCCAACTGGTTTTCTCGGTTTGTTTGTTCAAGCCTCGGTAATCTACAACTAGTCTGTAGCTGCCATCTTTCTTTTTCACCAATAATGGTGGTGCTGCCCAATATAAATGGGTTGGTTCAATTAATTTTGCATACTCTAGATCTTTGACAATTTTTTTCATTGCTTTTCTTTTTATCAAATCTCATACTGCAGTAAATTTATCTGAATTGCTGTGTATCTTTGTTGAGTTTAATTTGGCGTTTAATTTAGTCACAAAATCCGAAGTCATTCGAGTTTCGGGTGAAAACTTGTTGATGTCTCATGAACAATTCCTGTACTTTCTCTTTCTGTTGCTTATGTAGATTAGAACCTTCCAAATTTGCGTGTTTTCCCATTTGAAAAGTTTCCAATGTTTTCGGCTTATTTTGATTTGTGAAAATTCCATTCACAACTAAGATCTGATTGTTTTCAAAAAAGTTCCTACCTTAGTGCCTTTATACACTGTCACTGGTGCGTCCGTTAGTTTTAAGACTTTTATAATACTAGAACCATCTTTCATTGATATCATACAGGCGGCTAAAAGCAAACCAGTCTTTAGTTCAAAATCTTCAAGATCTTCAACTAATCCTTCCACTCCCGGGATTTCTTCTCCGTTTTCATCAGCTAATCTAACTTTCATTAGACTTTCGTTTTTACTCTGTATATAAGTGCTTTGTCCCGCAACTGCAAAAACCTGAACACTTTGCGTGTTCTCTGTGGTAAGCGGTATTGAAATTTAAAAGTGACTGCTATATAGTTTCTCTTCGTGTAAGTTTAATACACATTTGTTGGTTTTCAGGAAATCAATTCCCAGCAGACATTCTATACCTTCGTCTGCCGTTATCACAAATTCTTGTTCAACCTCCGGTAGTCTTGGTAGCAACTGTACCAACAGGGTTACACTTCCTATTATTTTGACAGCTGAGTTATTGGCTGTTATAACTCGTTTGCACAATTCCCGGTTTGCCCAGTTTTTTGTATCTGGACCAGCTCAAAAGCGATATACTACTTCCACTGTCTATTAATCCAACGCATCTGTTCACATAAAGTTTGATTTCTGCGTTTAGACATTTAATTGTGTTTGTCGAACAAACTCTGATGACATTACAGTTCTCGGTAGTTTTATTTTTAAAAGGGCAGTTTCTTTTCAAGTGCTGCGAACTTCCACATAGGAAACAATTTCAACAATTCCTCAAAATGTGCCCCTCTTGTCCACAGGCTCTGCACTTGAAACCCTCCTAGACGGTTCATTTCTTCCGAAAGAACTGTCTCGGTGACTAGGTACTGGCGTTGGCAATCGCCGCCGATCGTCGAACCCACGATCTTGTTGCTGTCCTCTATCACGTCTGTCGTCACACCACTGTCCCCGGGAACTGCTTCGCTCCCTAGATTGAATTCGACGGTTCTCTCGCTGTTTGTCATCTACTGACAAATAGTTCACAAGCCAGATGACGGCCTCCACTAAATCTTTTGTTTCATTCCGTCTAATTACCGCAACTTTTGTGTTTGCTCTTCCTCTTCTATTCTTGTTACAGCTTCTAGATGCAATGCTCGTTCCAAAACTGTTTCAATTTTCATATCCTTCTCGCCGATTGGCTTTCTGATATCTACGCTCACCTGACTATGGTTGATTCCTTCTAAAACTCCTCTCAGAACGAGATGGTCTCTAATGTCGTGCGACTCCGTTGGGTAAGCCTTCAAAGCCAACTGCTTTACATCTCCCAGAAAATCTGTCAGTTTTTCTCCTGGTTGCTGTACGCGGCGAGTCCTCGGAAAACGCCCGGTTTTTCGCTATAGTGTTCTCGAAAAGTTTTAACGAATTCATCATAATATTCTCTTGTAGCTTGCGGTAGAGTGCGGTAGAACTCTGTTGCAGATTTTTGTAGCCTAAGTGCAAACTAATGCGGCCGTTCATCAACTTGGCGGGCCGGATCTCCTTCAGCTCTTTTCCACTTTTGTAGTTCCGCTAATAGCTCAAAATGCGTCACGTAGCTTTCCAAGTCGTTTGAACCGGTAAACGCTTCCGGTAATAGCATTCTAGAGGTCGAGCCTGTTGCCATTTTACTGTTTCCCTACTTGTATCGTGCCCTTTTAAAACTTTGCTTAGTTGTTGAAAAGAATACTTTCTATAAAATAATTACCAAGTAGATCATTACTGGTAGGTGTTTTCTAATTTCATTTTTGAACTTCTATAACACTCTTTTTTTTAATGTTTAAAGACTTTTGTTTATAAAACCTAACGCTTATTTCAATATGGTATTTTCTTTTTTAATTATTTTTTTTTCTTCTTAATTTTTAGCAAAAAATGTTAATTTATATTCTTATAGATGACTGTCCCAACTAAATTCTCTTTATTATTTTAATATGATACTAGCTGAATTCCGATTTTTCCTGTTTTATTGATGTTTATAATATATATATATATATATACACTTTTTAAATTACGACAAAGATGATATTAAGTGCTTTAAATTTCTTTTACTTTCTCCTGCCGGATGTTACCTGATCAACATTTTTTGCTTTTTTGTTTTTTTAATTAATGGTAGTTTCAGAAAAAGTCAATATATAATTTTCAGAGTACAAAACAACGCAGCTGCTTTAATTGATTTTACAACGCAAATATCTTGCAGTTTTTTTCGATTGCTATGCCGCTCGTTATCTACAAGTCAATTTCGCAACTAAGATCAAATGAGAAAAAAATTTCCTAGACTAACAAGACTAACGCAGTGGCGATCAGTTCCGATTACCAACGACAAAAACTAGAGAAAACTCTTTATTTGTACTCACTTGGTATGATGCGGTTTTTCCACAAAAGGATTTTTCTCCATTCACCAACGAGTAAAAGTTAGCCCCACGCGAGTAAGTTCTCACTTGCGACTGACTCCGTTGTGACTTCTGCAGCTGACTCCCCCAAACTTTCGTGGAAATTGGTTGAACTGGTGATTTGTTATCTCAAATCTTGTGTTTTCTCGAGATTAATTCGATTCTCGGGTTCTCGGGGTTAAAGTGCTTTTTATTCGCGTCTTCCTACCAATAATTTTGTTAAAGTTTTTCAAAATATTATCTTTTTTTAAATCTCTGTCGCCAGTGTAATCTCCGTGCACTGTGTACAGTTACGAGTTGAGTTGGGGATTTTTCTAAAGCAATTTAAAACCTCGGGGTTACTGATGAAAATCTTCTAAGTCTAAGACTTTAATTAAATATGAGGCTGTAAATATTAAGGCTGTTCAAAATAGAGTTAGACTTATTGGTCAAAAATACAATAAGTTTCAAAAGATTACAAGGTGTAAAGCTAATAAGTGATTAGTCGATTAATCTTAGGTTATTTTTGCCCATTTTCTTTAATCTCTTTGAGATTTTCTCAAAGTTGTTTTCTACCGTACGGGTCCCTGTTAGTTACACAAACAGATAACAGGTGTACCTGCCTGACGAATCCCGTCAACAACAAAAATTCCTTGACGTCTCCCGACAAGATGACATTCCGTGATGATTCCCATCATTTTTTATGATGCTTTCTTTATATTGTTAAAATCCGGTTTACTCTTAGTAACCATCTCTTTTTGTTCTCCCATTTATTGTGAAAATTTCGAATTGTGCGTTTACTTTGTATTTTATGAGCATGTTATACATTAACTTCTATGGATTACTACACCACTACCCACAAGGGCTCGCTGGTACAAAACTTGAATGTTTTCAGCTCAATACAAGGGCACTACAAAGAGAAAAGAAGCAAAAAAATTGTGTACAAACGGGCAAGGAAAAAAGGTTAAAAAAAAGGCAGTCAATTTTGTTCTGTTGAGCGAAATATATGATTCCAGATGACATAATTATCTAAAACAAAACTTGCTTTTTATAGGTAACTGGAAAATAGATTAAGCGTATTAGTAAGCGATGTAGAAGAAACTAGTCTGTCGATTAAAAAATAATTCCGATATTTAAAGCAAACGTTTTTGAGCATTACGCTCATCGTCTGTTTCACAATGGAAAAAAATTTAGGTCTATTCTGTTTTGCCCCCCCCCATTAGTGGGTTTATTCTTTTTGCGCCCCCAGGCGAACGTGCTTTTTTACATAATAACGTGCTATATATTAACATATAGTTTATAACGGGGCGGGACAGAACCCATCGGGTTTCTACAAGGAACTGACAATAATTTTTTGGAGCCCTTAAAGTCAGTGAAAACATAAGGCGAAAAAATCAATATCCCAAAAACTGGTCGCAAAGCATTGTAAATCAGGCAATTGCGAAAAGTTTAAGTTACTCTAAAAAACCGCAAGAACTACAGTGGAAAAATGTCAAAAATTAGCCTAAGCTGGAAGATGCCCAATTTTTACTAATATCTTAGCAATATTAGAGCAATCTACAAAAAAATGAATTACAAAACATGCTTACAATCTCTAAAGTTTAGTTTTGATAAGCATATAAAATTGAACGTTGTACACAAAATTACTTGTAGTACTGGATGCAATTCCCCCTTTGTCGGGAAAATCTGCAGACACAAAACCACGCGGATAGCAGAGCATCAAAAAATAGACTAGCCGATAGTTTATCGCGTTGGCGAATGTTTTGGCACCACACGTTAGTTTGATTGTCGTATAACTGATCAGTGGAATCTCGAAGCAGTACATATAATACGCAAGCCATTGCTAAAAACGCGCAATGAGTACAGTAGACAGGAGCTGAATTTTAACTGCTAATTATAGGTAGTCAAGTTATTTTATTCGAACGTTATATCTACCAGCATTAGATTAGAAATTAATATTTCAATACAGGGGTGTTGGAACCCATATAACAAGTTTACAGGTGAGTTTTATCTGCCAGTTTTTCTGGAGGTTTACTTTTTCCGCATAGACTGCATATTATTCTACAACTGCACGTGTTAGTTTCGATAAAGTTCAGTTTCGACAATTTTGTTTGACAAACGTAAATATATATTCATTTAATCTTTTAACAATTTGTGAAAAAGTTTTAACCTGACAATGAATGTAAATTTCAGAAACGGTTGTTTTAAATATGAGATTTACTTTGAATTTGAAAATTAGTTTCTTTTATGAATCTCAACAGAAAATAGCACCAGAATAACTGACTCTTGGTTTCCTTCGCTCTGAGTCTAGAAGATTTGAATGTTTGCTAAAGATATTGAATAATTGGAAGCTTCGTGACCAAAAATTTTTGTCAATCCTACTAAGACGAGTTTTCAATATTTTCTATCTTGCTACTTTTTGCATGTCTTGTAAGATATATTTGATGAGTTATTTGAATATCATGTCAAACGTCAATTACGTCATAAGGAAGTAAAACAGATTTTAGATCAAAGCATAAAGAAAATGGGAGCATTTATAGTTTAATTAGGCGTTCTTTATAGTTTTCGTTGGTATCTACGAACCCCCAGTTAAGTTTTTTGCAGTTTTCTATTTGAACTGGATCTGTTTTTCTTGCATAACAGACTTGACCTCCTTACGGACCAATTATCCTACGTATGTGTTTAAATTCGATTTTACTGTTGTCCCGTGATGAATGTTCCTTTTCCAAAGGGACTGTTGAGCTTTTGATATTATTCGTAATGCTTTTTACGCTATTTGAGATTTTTGCAAACATCTATTCCGAGATTTTTCAGTGAGGTTGCGTTTGTGATTCGTTTATCATTTAGGCAAAGTTTTGTGCTCTTACCAAAGCTGTTTTTGACATTTGTTGTAGTGCAATTGCTTTTTCAACGCATTTTGTGCAGACTTTTTGCAATTGAAGCTAATTGTAATTATGTTGAGTATAATGAAAAAAACTTGCAATCATCTGCATATCAAAGAGTTAGACTGTGATTAATGTTGTTTGGTAGATATGAACAATGATATGAACAAGGATTTGGTGTGATATGAACATTGATATGAACAAGGAAAAGTAGCTGGCCTAAGATAGACTCTTGAGGTACACCATTGGTTAAACTTCTGAATTGCGATTTTCCACTGTTTATTTTGACACACTGTTTCCGGTCGTCAAAGTAGTCTGCGAGTAGTTTAAGAGTTTTTGCTCCTATCCTCATCTATGCAAATTTTTCGGTTACCCGATAGTGTGGTACTGTATCAAAATTTTTCCCGGATATTGAGGTGGAAAAAAAACCCCATCAACTCCAGATATGTCATTATCATGATTAAATTTTTTTATAAAGCACAGCATTTGATAATGGTTGATTTTTGTGGTCAAAAATTGAATTGAGAATCATGAAACAGATGATTCACCACTCTATAGATATTATCAAAAAAGATTTTCTCAATTAATTTTGAGAGACAGTAGATTGGTTTTATCCAATTTGTTTTTCTGGACATTTGGAAATTTTCCCTTATTGATGAAGAGAGTAAATAGCAGGTGTACCGGTTTATATCATATTCGTGCTAGGTGTTTAAGAATAAAGTTGTCTTTGCCATGTGGTCCTTTCGCTTTGTTGAGTTCTAGTTTTTCTATTATGCTAATGATTTTGGTTTTGGAATATTGATAATTGTTCAAATTTCCTTCGACAAAACTTGACTATGCGAGAGTTTGTCCCAACTTTCGATTTTGAAAAAAAATCAGTAGATCTATAGCGTCAGTAGATCCTTTTTGGCGTCAGTAGATCCTGGGGAAAGCATTTCGAGTGGAAATGATTGAAATATTTACCTGAGATTGAAATATTTGCCTGATATTGATCTGAGATAATTTTCAATTTTACTGAAAAGTCAGGAACCGAAAATATCCGATTCAAATTGTTCTTGATCATCTCGAATACTTTGTTTGATTTGATGTTCGAGAGCAACTTTTTCATAAGCTAGTTCGCTCTCGATGGTACTCTGGACTTGCCTAAATTTGACGGAAACGTTTTCAGTTTCTTATTGAGGTGAGAAGTGGAGTTTGATACCTAGGGTGGGATTTCCACACGATTGGATGTAATTTTTGGTGCATTTTCGTTGAACAGGTTTAAACCAGTCGTACCATTGCTGTTTAAGAAAGTTGATATTAATTTAGCAGAAAGTAATGAAAGAGTTTTTGTCTATCGATTGGTTGGACTTAGCCTGCGGTATGCAGATTAATTCTACTGTATACGGATATAGTATTCTTTTTTGGGTTTCCGACGTATTGTTAAAATTGTTGACTGTTGTATAGGCAAAATGGTCAAAACTTTTTTGGGTTGTTTTTGTTGTACAAATGCCCTGAATTGGTTTTGATGATTGAGTTGATCAAAAATTCAGTTTTTTTTCATAAACTCATCGAAGAGTTTGCTGTTACCAAACAAATCGAAGAAATCTAAGGTTTGCTCAAATTTTTATTCAGTACAGAAGTTTAACCAATTGTTTTCGACATCGTCAGGTGATATCATCTCTTTCCCGTATTTGTTCGAAAAATGAGGTAACCTGTGATAATAGTGGTTATATTCTCTTCTGATCTACCCATGATCACTAGCAACATTTTAGAGGGTTGTATGCACAAGCTAAGTACATTCTTGTTCTCTTCGGCGTCATTTGTACAACTAAGCAATTGGCTTCGTTTTTCGGGTTGTTCAACAGATTGGTCTTAAAGTTTTCTTTTAGCTATTTATTGCTCTGCCATGTCTGTTTGTGCAGCCCATCTCGTTAATGCGGTCATTTTGAAATATGTTTAAATTATAAAGAAAAAGTGTTTCACTGGGTATGCTGGAAATTATCCAGGTTTCTGTTCGACCTAAATTATTGAAGTAAAAAGGAATTACGGGTTTTGAAAATCGTTGTTGTAAGTCAATTAGGCTGTGATCATTAAAGATTACGACATACAATTGGATAGTTTGGTCTTGGCTTGTCAATCCATTTCGAGCTTGATTTCAATTCAGCCACCATCCTGTTTTGCAAGTAATTTAACGTTTTCGATTTCAAGGTCGTGCTTGGAAAAAACTTGATCAGCAAATGTTTTTTCACTTTTTGAAGCACGGTTTCAACATTTCATCTTCGTGTGGTACGAAAATTTTACTTACGCTTATGGGGTCAGTGGTTTTTCAGCTTAGATAGTGTTAGCAGCAACCGTTGCTTATCGTAACTGCTGGGTATTGTGGACTATTTGGGTTTTGCATCATGTGTATAGTGACTTTTTGCCTGCAGTCAGATACGTTGCGGTTCCGACTTAGGAACTTCAGTATTTCTTGCACTTGAGTATTGTCATGCTCTGCTCTTGCACGGGCATCCTTATCATGACTTTCATTTTTTTGACGTAATCTCACTACAAGGTCTTTCCATTTAGAAGTGGTTCAGCAAAAGGGGTTTTAGTTTGCTTAGTTTTGTTAATTTGCTGAGTCAATTTGTTTTTGAGCTCAACAACTGATTTCGGCTTTGTTCTCTGAACATGGGGGTTTGTTAAGCATATCCATAACTACGTTATGCTTGTTTTGTTGGACGCATTTCTTGCAAATAAAAAGCAGAATTTGGTTGACTTGTTGTAGTGCGTTATTGAACTCTTTGCTAAAATTCATGCACTTAAGGTCATGTGCATAACTGTGCCGCAACAGACGCATTGAAAAAGAGCCTGGTTTTGGACACTGACTTGCTGAAAGTGGCGCAGTTGATACTATTGCATTCTTTGGGCTGATTATTGTGTAAAACGTTTTTATGTTTACTTATTTCTGTTTTTATTCGGAGCAAACTGTTTATTGTCTTCTTGGAATTTTTACTGAAAGTGGCGCAGTTGATGCTATTACATTCTTGAGGTTGATTATTGTGTAAAACGTTTTTACGTTTACTTATTTCCGTTTTTATTCGAGCAAACTGTTTATTGTCTTCTTGAATTTTTACTGAGGTTGCTATTAAAATTGATATTGAAAATTGTGGAAGCAGAACTGATTCCGGCAGTTTTTGTTTTACTATTGGGTTATGAGAAGCCTGTTCTGGTTTTTTGCGCCAGGCAACGATAGGATATTAACAATCGGGAAAAAATACAGTTTTTAGTCTGTGTGCATGCAGGGATTAGACGTTTGGGTGGTGATGATTTGAACGTGTGGAATTGCTTTGAGTCTTCACCCGTCTAAGCTAGAAAATGACGGGGTTTTGGATATAGCTCTGGAACCAATGCTTGTGAACGCGTCAAGGTTTGATGAAGCAGATTTGGAAAACAGCAGAGAGTGAATTTAATATAACCAACACTGGTACAGGCAGTTTCGGGCAAAAAACAACAAAACAAGTAAAAAATTTTAGAAGTTTACCTTTGGATACAATACTGGAACCGTCGGCTCTAATTTCAAAAACAACAGCACTCACACACACCGTCCTGACTTTTTTATGTTGGAAGATGGCTATGGTTGTCGATCGCACTTTTGAATTCGTTTCGGAAAATTTTGTTCTTTAGTATCCAGCAAGCACCACCAAGGTCTACACCATATAGACGTACGTCATCGTTTTCTAAATGGTATTCGGAACGATATATCTTTTTATTGACTCCTCTAAAGTTGTTGTTGTTATTTGCTAGCTAATGCAGATTGTTGTTCAGGGCTTTTGATAGTTCCTTGTTATCTGTCTTTTAACCTCTGCTGGTATTTCGATAACAAAAACATTATTAGCCACTGGTACGAGTTCTCCAGTGATTTCTTTTTGTTCTTCAATAAGGTCAAGAAAACTTTGAACAGGTTGTTTCCACCAATGAACAACACAATTATATTGTATTGGCCTGCTGCGGTTGTGAACTTGGATAGGTGTTGGTTTTTTGCACCAGGCGACGGTAGGATATTAAAATTTTAGAAAAACTGATTTTTAGTCTCTGAGTATCCAAGGATTGGATGTTTCGTTGGCTATAATGTGAAAATTTGGAAATCCATCGGATCTTCACACGTCTACGCTAGAAACTGATGGGGCTTTGGTTTTATTCGTGAAGCCATTACTTGTGCCGGTGTTAATATTAGATGGAGAAGATGTGGAAAAACCATAGATATAATCCTATACAACCAACACTGGTACCTGCGGTTTCAGGCAAAAGGCAAACAAAATAACTATAGAATTTTAAATGTTTACATTTACACCCAATACTGGAACTGTCGGCTCTAATGTCGAAAGCAACCACACTCACACGCACCGTCCTTACCTTTGTATGTTGAAAGATGGCCTTTGTTGTCGATCGTATTGCTGAATTTATTTCGAAGAACTTTGTTCTTTAGTATCGAGCCAACACCACCAAGGTATTCACCGTTTTGATGTACGTTGTCGGTTTTGAGATGAATTCGGAGAAATATATCTTTTTAATGACTCCTCTAAAGTCCAGTCACTTTCGTTTGCTAGCTTATGCAGACTATCTTTCACGGCATTTGATCGTTTTCTGCTTTCTTTCGATTCACCTCTGCTGGGTCTTCTTATAACAAATATTTCTTTTGCTAGTCGTTCAAGTTCGTTGGCTATCACGCTGATTTCAACGTTGATTCCTTCTGGTTCTTCATTAGAGGGGAAGAAACTTTGAGTCGGTTGTTTCCACCAGTGACCAACGCAATTATACTGTATTGGCTTGCTGGATGTTTGGACTTTGATAGGTGTTGGTTTTTAGCGACAGGCAGCAATAGGATATTAGAAATCGGGGAAACCAGTTTTTAGTCTGTGTATATGCAAGGATTAGACGCTTGGTTGGTGAAAATGAACGTGTGGAATTGCATTGGCTCTTCACCCTTCCAAGCTAAAAAGTGACGGGGCTTTGAATATACCTATAGAACCAATACTGGTACCGGTGGTTTGTCAATTGATGATTTTTTCCTAGCTGAAATAATCTGAAAACAGACAGTTTGTATAAGGGGTCCTATTAAAAAAGTTAGCGAAATTTGGCGACTGAGGACTGAATTGTTCTATACATTAACGAAACGGTAGAGATTCGTAGAAAACTTATAAACGATAACAGACATTATCATGATTCCAACGGATCCAAGACTGGAGATGTTGGCTCTAACATTGAAAGCAACCACGCTCACAAATCTTCTTTAAAATTGTATGTTGGAAGGTGGCCTTGGGAGTCGATTGTACTGTTGAATTTAATTCGAAGAAATTTATTCTTTGGTAATGATCAAACATCAACAAGTTCTACACCGTTTAGATGTACGTCGTCTTTTTCTAGAATCTATTCGGAACAGTATATATGTTTTATTTACTGACATCTCTAAAGTCCCACTATCGATTCACCTCTGCTGGGTACTCCGATAACAAGGCCTTTTTTGCTTTGGGCTCAAGCTGAGTTCATCGGCGATCTCTTCTGGTTCTTGACTAGAGATCAAGACACCTTTAAACAGATTTTTTGCACCAATGGACAAAACAATTATATTGTATTGGCCTGCTGGGTTTATAAACTATGATAGGTGCTGACTCTTAGCGGAAGGCAGCGATAAGTTATTGGCATTTGAGAAAACCAGGTATTTTGCCTGCAAGAATGCAAGGATTAGATGTTTCGTTGGCAATGATTCGAACGTGTGCTCAGTCTCAAGAGGGATTCGTTTATTATGGCGAATTGAAACACATTGAAATGTTCCATACACTTAACGAAATTGTAGAAAATCATAGAAGTGTTTGAACGATAAAAGACAAGACTTCGAGTCCAAATTTAGGATCTAAACACAAACGAAATTTCAGAATTTTTCTTTTAACAACAAACCATAATTGGGAGACTCTTAAATTACTGTCTGGAATCCATAAATGAGTTGAAGCCATTTTACTCATAGCAAACAATTGACTTCAATTAGCATTTTAACTGATGATGCTAGATAGCGAAAACGTTTGTAAATAGGGTTTTACAATTGCCTTAGTCCTATAACAACTATTCTTTTGATAAAACGTTAGGCCCTCCGTGCTTTTTGCCACAATTACAATTTTTGTGTTCCTATACAGCATGTAAAAAACAACACGTGCGCCTGACAGCAGGAAAGAGATCAATTAAAGGAAAGCACTTCCCCTAAGAGGTAGTCGGTTGACTCGGGGGCAGCAAGTCGACTCCTATATATATGAATTCATTACTCGTGTGCAATAGCCATCTGATGGCCAGCCCCGTATTTGTCTCAACTCTAACTCCTATTGAGAAACAATCAGTATCTGATCCTTTAGAAAGAAAAGAAACAGAAAACAAAATGGTTGAAGAGGGAGATTGCTACTCTAGGAGCGCAGTGCTTCTCAACCGTGCTGCTGTTCTTTGATTCATTTAACCGCTTTTATAAATCTCATGTGTGTTTATCAATTTTTCATTATTCTCTATATGATTTGCATTAGAGGACTGTTCGATTTGACCACTGTCAGAAT
>NW_027453519.1:5000-25220 GCF_964194025.1 Convolutriloba macropyga | reverse complement strand
CTTTGTGAAAAGCGTATCTTTCTAGCTTTTCTTCGCCTTACTCGAGTAGGACGATACAATCCAGACATTAGTCAGTCTTGGTGTAAAGTCACTGAGTATTATTCGGTTCTGCTTTATTCAGCAATATGCTGTATAATTGTTGTAATTTGCGAACATATTTGTTCTCAGTTCCGAACTACTAGCGACGACAGATTACCAGCGGTCATGAGCCATCAAGGTAGTTCTTTGGTGCATCAAGTAGAGAGGTGCCATCAAACAACACTTCCCTAATAATGCTACACACATAGAATTTGCTACAGTGCAGCTTTTTACTTTGCAAAATTTGCGCACAAATTTTGCATAGAATAAATGTTTTATCAAGATTTTTAGATCCCCTCCCTTGAGAGAACGTTACTCCTTTAAGTGAACACCCCGCGGCGTCCTGTTGTTATTGCTTATAACCATTTCGCAAGCCGGAGGCATAATGCACTACGCAAGCCGCTACTTTGGCACAGAGGCACCTAGTTTTACACCCGGGACTTCAGGTGGCCCAGTTTTACACCCAGTACAGCGGTGCCAGTTGGTAACCCGGTGGATCCTCGGAGACCAGACATGATCATAGATCAAACCCGATGTATGCTACTCCTGAACGTATAGTATCTCCACTGTGCAATGAAATTATCGTTCGTTTCGGGCCTTCCTATACGTTCAGCAGACAATCGCTAGGAATTCACCTCGTGACCCGTGGTGACCACACTGGATTTCAAGTTTATTGATTTGGACAGACCTGTCATTTATTTTGCTTTTCAGCTTCAGTTCTGCTCGATCTAGCTTGCCTAAGGCTTGATCTCGCTTTGCTCACCCCTGTAGGAGCCTCTACTAGTACCACTCGGAGTAATGGGGAATCCACCAGACCTAATCGATGAATGCCATCAAACAACAAACATCATACCCGGCTTCATCAGGCATATTTTATTACTTCCGAGAGGTACTTTAGTATCAGATCTTTCTCCATGCCTCTTATGAGGACCCGTCAGACCTTTCGGTTTATCGTTTAGCTTCAGTCCTGCTCGATCTAGCTTTCCCAAGGCTCGATCTAGCTCTATTCGCCCCACTAGAGGGCTCTCTAAGACCCCTCGGTCTTAGTGTTAGCTCCGGTACTGCTCGGTCGTGCTTGCTGAAGGCCCGACCCAGCTTTAGTTAGATTCTCGTACTTTCTCTTGGCCTCTCTAGGAGGACCAGACAGACCTCTCGGTCTATCGTTTAGCTTCAGTCCTGCTCGATCTAGCTTGCCCAAGGCTTGATCAAGCTCTATTCGCCCCGCTAGAGGGCTCTCTAAGACCCCTCGGTCTTAGTGTTATCTTCTGTAATGCCTAACCAAGCTTACTACAGGCCTTGGTCAGGTCTTTATCGGTCACCGATTAGTAACAGACCAATCATAGGGCCTTCCACCCTATCCGGGTTGAGGTCTTTAGTCCAGCCATATTTTGACAAGACACCTCTCCCTAATAATGCCCCACACATAGAATTACTGTCCATGCAGTATTTAACTTGTGTTTTTTTCTAAAATTTGATTTTCACTTTTTGGAGGTTCATTTGCTCCTCTGACACTCTTTCAGCTTCAATCTTACTCGATCTAGCTTTCCCAAGGCTCGATCTAGCTCTATTCGCCCCACTAGAGGGCTCTCTAAGACACTTCGGTCTTAGTGTTAGCTCCGGTCTTGCTCAATCGTGCTTGCTGAAGGCGCGATCAAGCTTTAGTTAGCTTCTCGTACTTCCTCTTGGCCTCTCTAGGAGGACCAGACAGACCTCTCGGTCTATCGTTTAGCTTCATTCCTGCTCGATCTAGCTTTCCCAAGGCTCGATCTAGCTCTATTCGCCCTGCTAGAGGGCTCTCTAAGACCCCTCGGTCTTAGTGTTAGCTCCGGTACAGCTCGGTCGTGCTTGCTGAAGGCCCGATCAAGCTTTAGTTAGATTCTCGTACTTTCTCTTGGCCTCTCTAGGAGGACCAGACAGACCTCTCGGTCTATCGTTTAGCTTCAGTCCTGCTTGATCTAGCTTTCCCAAGGCTCGATCTAGCTCTATTCGCCCTGCTAGAGGGCTCTCTAAGACCCCTCGGTCTTAGTGTTAGCTCCGGTACAGCTCGGTCGTGCTTGCTGAAGGCCCGATCAAGCTTTAGTTAGCTTCTCGTACTTTCTCTTGGCCTCTCTAGGAGGACCAGACAGACCTCTCGGTCTATCGTTTAGCTTCAGTCCTGCTCGATCTAGCTTTCCCAAGGCTCGATCTAGATCTATTCGCCCTGCTAGAGGGCTCTCTAAGACCCCTCGGTCTTAGTGTTAGCTCCGGTACAGCTCGGTCGTGCTTGCTGAAGGCCTGATCAAGCTTTAGTTAGCTTCTCGTACTTTCTCTTGGCCTCTCTAGGAGGACCAGACAGACCTTTCGGTCTCTTGCTTAGCTTCAGTCCTGCTCGATCTAGCTTTCCCAAGGCTCGATCTAGCTCTATTCGCCCCGCTAGAGGGCTCTCTAAGACCCCTCGGTCTTAGTGTTAACTCCTGTAATGCCTAACCAAGCTTACTACAGGCCTTGTTCAGGTCTTTATCGGTCACCGATTAGTAACAGACCGATCATGGGGCCTTCCACCCTATCCGGGTTGAGGTCTTTAGTCCAGCCATATTTTGACAAGACACCTCCCCCTAATAATGCCCCACACATAGAAATACTGTCCATGCAGTATTTAACTTGTGTTTTTTCTAAAATTTGATTTTCACTTTTTGGAGGTTCATTTGCTCCTCTGACACTCTTTCAGCTTCAATCTTACTCGATCTAGCTTTCCCAAGGCTCGATCTAGCTCTATTCGCCCCACCAGAGGGCTCTCTAAGACACTTCGGTCTTAGTGTTAGCTCCGGTCTTGCTCAATCGTGCTTGCTGAAGGCGCGATCAAGCTTTAGTTAGCTTCTCGTACTTTCTCTTGGCCTCTCTAGGAGGACCAGACAGACCTCTCGGTCTATCGTTTAGCTTCAGTCCTGCTCGATCTAGCTTTCCCAAGGCTCGATCTAGCTCTATTCGCCCCGCTAGAGGGCTCTCTAAGACCCCTCGGTCTTAGTGTTAGCTCCGGTACAGCTCGGTCGTGCTTGCTGAAGGCCCGATCAAGCTTTAGTTGGCTTCTCGTACTTTCTCTTGGCCTCTCTAGGAGGACCAGACAGACCTCTCGGTCTATCCTTTAGCTTCAGTCCTGCTCGATCTAGCTTTCCCAAGGCTCGATCTAGCTCTATTCGCCCCGCTAGAGGGCTCTCTAAGACCCCTCGGTCTTAGTGTTATCTCCTGTAATGCCTAACCAAGCTTACTACAGGCCTTGGTCAGGTCTTTATCGGTCACCGATTAGTAACAGACCGATCATAGGGCCTTCCACCCTATCTGGGTTGAGGTCTTTAGTCCAGCCATATTTTGACAAGACACCTCCCCCTAATAATGCCCCACACATAGAATTACTGTTTATGCAGCTTTTCACTTGTGAAATTTTTAATTTTCGCAATTATTATAGAATAAGTGTTTGCGCAGCTTTTCATAGGTCGAGCTCTAGCTAGCTAGCTCAAGCTAGCTAGCTAGCTCAAGCTCAAGCTATCTAGCTCAAGCTCAAGCCAGCTAGCTCAAGCTCAAGCTAGCTAGCTAGCTCAAGCTCAAGCTAGCTAGCTAGCTCAAGCTCAAGCTAGCTAGCTCAAGCTCAAGCTAGCTAGCTCAAGCTCAAGCTAGCTAGCTAGCTCAAGCTCAAGCTCAAGCTAGCTAGCTCAAGCTCAAGCTCAAGCTAGCTAGCTAGCTCAAGCTCAAGCTAGCTAGCTAGCTCAAGCTCAAGCTAGCTAGCTAGCTCAAGCTCAAGCTAGCTAGCTCAAGCTCAAGCTCAAGCTCAAGCTAGCTAGCTAGCTCAAGCTAGCTAGCTAGCTCAAGCTCAAGCTAGCTAGCTAGCTCAAGTTCAAGCTAGCTAGCTAGCTCAAGCTCAAGCTAGCTAGCTAGCTCAAGCTCAAGCTAGCTAGCTCAAGCTCAAGCTAGCTAGCTCAAGCTCAAGCTAGCTAGCTAGCTCAAGCTCAAGCTCAAGCTAGCTAGCTCAAGCTCAAGCTCAAGCTAGCTAGCTAGCTCAAGCTCAAGCTAGCTAGCTAGCTCAAGCTCAAGCTCAAGCTAGCTAGCTAGCTCAAGTTCAAGCTAGCTAGCTAGCTCAAGCTCAAGCTAGCTAGCTCAAGCTCAAGCTAGCTAGCTCAAGCTCAAGCCAGCTAGCTCAAGCTCAAGCTCAAGCTAGCTAGCTAGCTCAAGCACAAGCTAGCTAGCTAGCTCAATCTCAAGCTAGCTAGCTCAAGCTCAAGCTAGCTAGCTCAAGCTCAAGCTAGCTAGCTAGCTCAAGCTCAAGCTCAAGCTAGCTAGCTCAAGCTCAAGCTCAAGCTAGCTAGCTAGCTCAAGCTCAAGCTAGCTAGCTAGCTCAAGCTCAAGCTCAAGCTAGCTAGCTCAAGCTCAAGCTCAAGCTAGCTAGCTAGCTCAAGCTCAAGCTGGCTAGCTAGCTCAAGCTCAAGCTAGCTAGCTAGCTCAAGCTCAAGCTAGCTAGCTCAAGCTCAAGCTCAAGCTCAAGCTAGCTAGCTAGCTCAAGCTAGCTAGCTAGCTCAAGCTCAAGCTAGCTAGCTAGCTCAAGTTCAAGCTAGCTAGCTAGCTCAAGCTCAAGCTAG
The DNA here is from genome assembly GCF_964194025.1 of Convolutriloba macropyga. Classification (NCBI taxonomy): domain Eukaryota; kingdom Metazoa; phylum Xenacoelomorpha; order Acoela; family Convolutidae; genus Convolutriloba; species Convolutriloba macropyga. The sequence goes on along the minus strand of NW_027453519.1, from coordinate 20,535 downwards.
CTAGCTAGCTCAAGCTCAAGCTAGCTAGCTCAAGCTCAAGCTAGCTAGCTCAAGCTCAAGCTAGCTAGCTAGCTCAAGCTCAAGCTCAAGCTAGCTAGCTCAAGCTCAAGCTCAAGCTAGCTAGCTAGCTCAAGCTCAAGCTAGCTAGCTAGCTCAAGCTCAAGCTAGCTAGCTAGCTCAAGTTCAAGCTAGCTAGCTAGCTCAAGCTCAAGCTAGCTAGCTCAAGCTCAAGCTAGCTAGCTCAAACTCAAGCTAGCTAGCTAGCTCAAGTTCAAGCTAGCTAGCTAGCTCAAGCTCAAGCTAGCTAGCTAGCTCAAGCTCAAGCTAGCTAGCTCAAGCTCAAGCTAGCTAGCTCAAGCTCCAGCTAGCTAGCTAGCTCAAGCTCAAGCTCAAGCTAGCTAGCTCAAGCTCAAGCTCAAGCTAGCTAGCTAGCTCAAGCTCAAGCTAGCTAGCTAGCTCAAGCTCAAGCTAGCTAGCTAGCTCAAGTTCAAGCTAGCTAGCTAGCTCAAGCTCAAGCTAGCTAGCTCAAGCTCAAGCTAGCTAGCTCAAGCTCAAGCCAGCTAGCTCAAGCTCAAGCTCAAGCTAGCTAGCTAGCTCAAGCACAAGCTTGCTAGCTAGCTCAAGCTCAAGCTAGCTAGCTCAAGCTCAAGCTAGCTAGCTCAAGCTCAAGCTAGCTAGCTCAAGCTCAAGCTCAAGCTAGCTAGCTAGCTCAAGCACAAGCTTGCTAGCTAGCTCAAGCTCAAGCTAGCTAGCTCAAGCTCAAGCTAGCTAGCTCAAGCTCAAGCTAGCTAGCTAGCTCAAGCTCAAGCTCAAGCTAGCTAGCTCAAGCTCAAGCTCAAGCTAGCTAGCTGGCTCAAGCTCAAGCTAGCTAGCTAGCTCAAGCTCAAGCTAGCTAGCTAGCTCAAGCTCAAGCTAGCTAGCTCAAGCTCAAGCTCAAGCTAGCTAGCTAGCTCAAGCTAGCTAGCTAGCTCAAGCTCAAGCTAGCTAGCTAGCTCAAGTTCAAGCTAGCTAGCTAGCTCAAGCTCAAGCTAGCTAGCTAGCTCAAGCTCAAGCTAGCTAGCTCAAGCTCAAGCTAGCTAGCTCAAGCTCAAGCTAGCTAGCTAGCTCAAGCTCAAGCTCAAGCTAGCTAGCTCAAGCTCAAGCTCAAGCTAGCTAGCTAGCTCAAGCTCAAGCTAGCTAGCTAGCTCAAGCTCAAGCTAGCTAGCTAGCTCAAGTTCAAGCTAGCTAGCTAGCTCAAGCTCAAGCTAGCTAGCTCAAGCTCAAGCTAGCTAGCTCAAGCTCAAGCCAGCTAGCTCAAGCTCAAGCTCAAGCTAGCTAGCTAGCTCAAGCACAAGCTAGCTAGCTAGCTCAAGCTCAAGCTAGCTAGCTCAAGCTCAAGCTAGCTAGCTCAAGCTCAAGCTAGCTAGCTAGCTCAAGCTCAAGCTCAAGCTAGCTAGCTCAAGCTCAAGCTCAAGCTAGCTAGCTAGCTCAAGCTCAAGCTAGCTAGCTAGCTCAAGCTCAAGCTAGCTAGCTCAAGCTCAAGCTCAAGCTAGCTAGCTAGCTCAAGCTCAAGCTAGCTAGCTAGCTCAAGCTCAAGCTAGCTAGCTAGCTCAAGCTCAAGCTAGCTAGCTCAAGCTCAAGCTCAAGCTCAAGCTAGCTAGCTAGCTCAAGCTAGCTAGCTAGCTCAAGCTCAAGCTAGCTAGCTAGCTCAAGTTCAAGCTAGCTAGCTAGCTCAAGCTCAAGCTAGCTAGCTAGCTCAAGCTCAAGCTAGCTAGCTCAAGCTCAAGCTAGCTAGCTCAAGCTCAAGCTAGCTAGCTAGCTCAAGCTCAAGCTCAAGCTAGCTAGCTCAAGCTCAAGCTCAAGCTAGCTAGCTAGCTCAAGCTCAAGCTAGCTAGCTAGCTCAAGCTCAAGCTAGCTAGCTAGCTCAAGTTCAAGCTAGCTAGCTAGCTCAAGCTCAAGCTAGCTAGCTCAAGCTCAAGCTAGCTAGCTCAAACTCAAGCTAGCTAGCTAGCTCAAGTTCAAGCTAGCTAGCTAGCTCAAGCTCAAGCTAGCTAGCTAGCTCAAGCTCAAGCTAGCTAGCTCAAGCTCAAGCTAGCTAGCTCAAGCTCAAGCTAGCTAGCTAGCTCAAGCTCAAGCTCAAGCTAGCTAGCTCAAGCTCAAGCTCAAGCTAGCTAGCTAGCTCAAGCTCAAGCTAGCTAGCTAGCTCAAGCTCAAGCTAGCTAGCTAGCTCAAGTTCAAGCTAGCTAGCTAGCTCAAGCTCAAGCTAGCTAGCTCAAGCTCAAGCTAGCTAGCTCAAGCTCAAGCCAGCTAGCTCAAGCTCAAGCTCAAGCTAGCTAGCTAGCTCAAGCACAAGCTTGCTAGCTAGCTCAAGCTCAAGCTAGCTAGCTCAAGCTCAAGCTAGCTAGCTCAAGCTCAAGCTAGCTAGCTCAAGCTCAAGCTCAAGCTAGCTAGCTAGCTCAAGCACAAGCTTGCTAGCTAGCTCAAGCTCAAGCTAGCTAGCTCAAGCTCAAGCTAGCTAGCTCAAGCTCAAGCTAGCTAGCTAGCTCAAGCTCAAGCTCAAGCTAGCTAGCTCAAGCTCAAGCTCAAGCTAGCTAGCTAGCTCAAGCTCAAGCTAGCTAGCTAGCTCAAGCTCAAGCTAGCTAGCTAGCTCAAGCTCAAGCTAGCTAGCTCAAGCTCAAGCTCAAGCTAGCTAGCTAGCTCAAGCTAGCTAGCTAGCTCAAGCTCAAGCTAGCTAGCTAGCTCAAGTTCAAGCTAGCTAGCTAGCTCAAGCTCAAGCTAGCTAGCTAGCTCAAGCTCAAGCTATCTAGCTCAAGCTCAAGCTAGCTAGCTCAAGCTCAAGCTAGCTAGCTAGCTCAAGCTCAAGCTCAAGCTAGCTAGCTCAAGCTCAAGCTCAAGCTAGCTAGCTAGCTCAAGCTCAAGCTAGCTAGCTAGCTCAAGCTCAAGCTAGCTAGCTAGCTCAAGTTCAAGCTAGCTAGCTAGCTCAAGCTCAAGCTAGCTAGCTCAAGCTCAAGCTAGCTAGCTCAAGCTCAAGCCAGCTAGCTCAAGCTCAAGCTCAAGCTAGCTAGCTAGCTCAAGCTCAAGCTCAAGCTCAAGCTAGCTAGCTAGCTCAAGTTCAAGCTAGCTAGCTAGCTCAAGCTCAAGCTAGCTAGCTCAAGCTCAAGCTAGCTAGCTCAAGCTCAAGCCAGCTAGCTCAAGCTCAAGCTCAAGCTAGCTAGCTAGCTCAAGCTCAAGCTAGCTAGCTCAAGCTCAAGCTAGCTAGCTAGCTAGCTCAAGCTCAAGCTCAAGCTAGCTAGCTCAAGCTCAAGCTCAAGCTAGCTAGCTCAAGCTCAAGCTCAAGCTAGCTAGCTCAAGCTCAAGCTCAAGCTAGCTAGCTCAAGCCCAAGCTCAAGCTAGCTAGCTAGCTCAAGCTCAAGCTAGCTAGCTCAAGCTCAAGCTCAAGCTCAAGCTAGCTAGCTAGCTAGCTCAAGCTCAAGCTCAAGCTAGCTAGCTAGCTCAAGCTCAAGCTAGCTAGCTCAAGCTCAAGCTAGCTAGCTAGCTCAAGTTCAAGCTAGCTAGCTAGCTCAAGCTCAAGCTAGCTAGCTAGCTCAAGCTCAAGCTAGCTAGCTCAAGCTCAAGCTAGCTAGCTCAAGCTCAAGCTAGCTAGCTAGCTCAAGCTCAAGCTCAAGCTAGCTAGCTCAAGCTCAAGCTCAAGCTAGCTAGCTAGCTCAAGCTCAAGCTAGCTAGCTAGCTCAAGCTCAAGCTAGCTAGCTAGCTCAAGTTCAAGCTAGCTAGCTAGCTCAAGCTCAAGCTAGCTAGCTCAAGCTCAAGCTAGCTAGCTCAAACTCAAGCTAGCTAGCTAGCTCAAGTTCAAGCTAGCTAGCTAGCTCAAGCTCAAGCTAGCTAGCTAGCTCAAGCTCAAGCTAGCTAGCTCAAGCTCAAGCTAGCTAGCTCAAGCTCAAGCTAGCTAGCTAGCTCAAGCTCAAGCTCAAGCTAGCTAGCTCAAGCTCAAGCTCAAGCTAGCTAGCTAGCTCAAGCTCAAGCTAGCTAGCTAGCTCAAGCTCAAGCTAGCTAGCTAGCTCAAGTTCAAGCTAGCTAGCTAGGTCAAGCTCAAGCTAGCTAGCTCAAGCTCAAGCTAGCTAGCTCAAGCTCAAGCCAGCTAGCTCAAGCTCAAGCTCAAGCTAGCTAGCTAGCTCAAGCACAAGCTTGCTAGCTAGCTCAAGCTCAAGCTAGCTAGCTCAAGCTCAAGCTAGCTAGCTCAAGCTCAAGCTAGCTAGCTCAAGCTCAAGCTCAAGCTAGCTAGCTAGCTCAAGCACAAGCTTGCTAGCTAGCTCAAGCTCAAGCTAGCTAGCTCAAGCTCAAGCTAGCTAGCTCAAGCTCAAGCTAGCTAGCTAGCTCAAGCTCAAGCTCAAGCTAGCTAGCTCAAGCTCAAGCTCAAGCTAGCTAGCTAGCTCAAGCTCAAGCTAGCTAGCTAGCTCAAGCTCAAGCTAGCTAGCTAGCTCAAGCTCAAGCTAGCTAGCTCAAGCTCAAGCTCAAGCTAGCTAGCTAGCTCAAGCTAGCTAGCTAGCTCAAGCTCAAGCTAGCTAGCTAGCTCAAGTTCAAGCTAGCTAGCTAGCTCAAGCTCAAGCTAGCTAGCTAGCTCAAGCTCAAGCTAGCTAGCTCAAGCTCAAGCTAGCTAGCTCAAGCTCAAGCTAGCTAGCTAGCTCAAGCTCAAGCTCAAGCTAGCTAGCTCAAGCTCAAGCTCAAGCTAGCTAGCTAGCTCAAGCTCAAGCTAGCTAGCTAGCTCAAGCTCAAGCTAGCTAGCTAGCTCAAGTTCAAGCTAGCTAGCTAGCTCAAGCTCAAGCTAGCTAGCTCAAGCTCAAGCTAGCTAGCTCAAGCTCAAGCCAGCTAGCTCAAGCTCAAGCTCAAGCTAGCTAGCTAGCTCAAGCTCAAGCTCAAGCTAGCTAGCTAGCTCAAGTTCAAGCTAGCTAGCTAGCTCAAGCTCAAGCTAGCTAGCTCAAGCTCAAGCTAGCTAGCTCAAGCTCAAGCCAGCTAGCTCAAGCTCAATCTCAAGCTAGCTAGCTAGCTCAAGCTCAAGCTAGCTAGCTCAAGCTCAAGCTAGCTAGCTAGCTAGCTCAAGCTCAAGCTCAAGCTAGCTAGCTCAAGCTCAAGCTCAAGCTAGCTAGCTCAAGCTCAAGCTCAAGCTAGCTAGCTCAAGCTCAAGCTCAAGCTAGCTAGCTCAAGCTCAAGCTCAAGCTAGCTAGCTAGCTCAAGCTCAAGCTAGCTAGCTCAAGCTCAAGCTCAAGCTCAAGCTAGCTAGCTAGCTAGCTCAAGCTCAAGCTCAAGCTAGCTAGCTAGCTCAAGCTCAAGCTAGCTAGCTCAAGCTCAAGCCAGCTAGCTCAAGCTCAAGCTCAAGCTAGCTAGCTAGCTCAAGCTCAAGCTAGCTAGCTCAAGCTCAAGCCAGCTAGCTCAAGCTCAAGCTCAAGCTCAAGCTAGCTAGCTAGCTCAAGCTCAAGCTAGATAGCTAGCTCAAGCTAGCTAGCTAGCTCAAGCTCAAGCTCAAGCTAGCTAGCTAGCTAGCTCAAGCTCAAGCTAGCTAGCTCAAGCTCAAGCCAGCTAGCTCAAGCTCAAGCTCAAGCTAGCTAGCTAGCTCAAGCTCAAGCTAGCTAGCTCAAGCTCAAGCTCAAGCGAGCTAGCTAGCTCAAGCTCAAGCTAGCTAGCTAGCTCAAGCTCAAGCTAGCTAACTCAAGCTAACTCAGCTAGCTCAAGCTAACTCAAGCTAGCTAAAGCTAACTCAAGCTAACTCAAGCTAACTCAAGCTAACTCAAGCTAGCTAAAGCTAACTCAAGCTAACTCAAGCTAACCCGAGCTAACTCAAGCTAGCTCAAGCTAACCCAAGCTAGCTAAAGCTAACTCAAGCTAACTCAAGCTAATTCAAGCTAACTCAAGCTAACTCAAGCTAACTCAAGCTAACTCAAGCTAGCTAAAGCTAACTCAAGCTAACTCAAGCTAACTCAAGCTAACCCGAGCTAACTCAAGCTAACTGAAGGTAGCTAAAGCTAGTTCAAGCTAACTCAAGCTAGCTAAAGCTAAGACAAGCTAACTCAAGCTAACTCAAGCTAACTCAAGCTAACTCAAGCTAACTCAAGCTAGTTCAAGCTAACTCAAGCTAACTCAAGCTAACTCAAGCTAGCTAAAGCTAACTCAAGCTAACTCAAGCTAACTCAAGCTAACCCGAGCTAACTCAAGCTAACTCAAGGTAGCTAAAGCTAGTTCAAGCTAACTCAAGCTAGCTAAAGCTAAGACAAGCTAACTCAAGCTAACTCAAGCTAACTCAAGCTAACTCAAGCTAACTCAAGCTAGTTCAAGCTAACTCAAGCTAGCTAAAGCTAACTCAAGCTAACTCAAGCTAACTCAAGCTAGCTCAAGCTAACTCAAGCTAGTTCAAGCTAACTCAAGCTAGCTAAAGCTAACTCAAGCTAACTCAAGCTAACTCAAGCTAACTCAAGCTAGCTACAGCTAACTCAAGCTAACTCAAGCTAACCCGAGCTAACTCAAGCTAGCTCAAGCTAACCCAAGCTAGCTAAAGCTAACTCAAGCTAACTCAAGCTAATTCAAGCTAACTCAAGCTAACTCAAGCTAACTCAAGCTAACTCAAGCTAGCTAAAGCTAACTCAAGCTAACTCAAGCTAACTCAAGCTAACCCGAGCTAACTCAAGCTAACTCAAGGTAGCTAAAGCTAGTTCAAGCTAACTCAAGCTAGCTAAAGCTAAGACAAGCTAACTCAAGCTAACTCAAGCTAACTCAAGCTAACTCAAGCTAACTCAAGCTAACTCAAGCTAGCTAAAGCTAACTCAAGCTAACTCAAGCTAACTCAAGCTAACCCGAGCTAACTCAAGCTAACTCAAGGTAGCTAAAGCTAGTTCAAGCTAACTCAAGCTAGCTAAAGCTAAGACAAGCTAACTCAAGCTAACTCAAGCTAACTCAAGCTAACTCAAGCTAACTAAAGCTAGTTCAAGCTAACTCAAGCTAGCTAAAGCTAACTCAAGCTAACTCAAGCTAACTCAAGCTAGCTCAAGCTAACTCAAGCTAGTTCAAGCTAACTCAAGCTAGCTAAAGCTAACTCAAGCTAACTCAAGCTAACTCAAGCTAACTCAAGCTAGCTAAAGCTAACTCAAGCTAACTCAAGCTAACCCGAGCTAACTCAAGCTAGCTCAAGCTAACCCAAGCTAGCTAAAGCTAACTCAAGCTAACTCAAGCTAATTCAAGCTAACTCAAGCTAACTCAAGCTAACTCAAGCTAACTCAAGCTAGCTAAAGCTAACTCAAGCTAACTCAAGCTAACTCAAGCTAACCCGAGCTAACTCAAGCTAACTCAAGGTAGCTAAAGCTAGTTCAAGCTAACTCAAGCTAGCTAAAGCTAAGACAAGCTAACTCAAGCTAACTCAAGCTAACTCAAGCTAACTCAAGCTAACTCAAGCTAACTCAAGCTAGTTCAAGCTAACTCAAGCTAACTCAAGCTAACTCAAGCTAGCTAAAGCTAACTCAAGCTAACTCAAGCTAACTCAAGCTAACCCGAGCTAACTCAAGCTAACTCAAGGTAGCTAAAGCTAGTTCAAGCTAGCTCAAGCTAGCTAAAGCTAAGACAAGCTAACTCAAGCTAACTCAAGCTAACTCAAGCTAACTCAAGCTAGTTCAAGCTAACTCAAGCTAGCTAAAGCTAACTCAAGCTAACTCAAGCTAACTCAAGCTAGCTCAAGCTAACTCAAGCTAGTTCAAGCTAACTCAAGCTAGCTAAAGCTAACTCAAGCTAACTCAAGCTAACTCAAGCTAGCTCAAGCTAACTCAAGCTAACTCAAGCTAACTCAAGCTAACCCGAGCTAACTCAAGCTAACTCAAGGTAGCTAAAGCTAGTTCAAGCTAGCTCAAGCTAGCTAAAGCTAAGACAAGCTAACTCAAGCTAACTCAAGCTAACTCAAGCTAACTCAAGCTAGTTCAAGCTAACTCAAGCTAGCTAAAGCTAACTCAAGCTAACTCAAGCTAACTCAAGCTAGCTCAAGCTAACTCAAGCTAGTTCAAGCTAACTCAAGCTAGCTAAAGCTAACTCAAGCTAACTCAAGCTAACTCAAGCTAGCTCAAGCTAACTCAAGCTAGTTCAAGCTAACTCAAGCTAGCTAAAGCTAACTCAAGCTAACTCAAGCTAACTCAAGCTAACTCAAGCTAGCTAAAGCTAACTCAAGCTAACTCAAGCTAACCCGAGCTAACTCAAGCTAGCTCAAGCTAACCCAAGCTAGCTAAAGCTAACTCAAGCTAACTCAAGCTAATTCAAGCTAACTCAAGCTAACTCAAGCTAACTCAAGCTAACTCAAGCTAGCTAAAGCTAACTCAAGCTAACTCAAGCTAACTCAAGCTAACCCGAGCTAACTCAAGCTAACTCAAGGTAGCTAAAGCTAGTTCAAGCTAACTCAAGCTAGCTAAAGCTAAGACAAGCTAACTCAAGCTAACTCAAGCTAACTCAAGCTAACTCAAGCTAACTCAAGCTAGTTCAAGCTAACTCAAGCTAACTCAAGCTAACTCAAGCTAGCTAAAGCTAACTCAAGCTAACTCAAGCTAACTCAAGCTAACCCGAGCTAACTCAAGCTAACTCAAGGTAGCTAAAGCTAGTTCAAGCTAGCTCAAGCTAGCTAAAGCTAAGACAAGCTAACTCAAGCTAACTCAAGCTAACTCAAGCTAGTTCAAGCTAACTCAAGCTAGCTAAAGCTAACTCAAGCTAACTCAAGCTAACTCAAGCTAGCTCAAGCTAACTCAAGCTAGTTCAAGCTAACTCAAGCTAGCTAAAGCTAACTCAAGCTAACTCAAGCTAACTCAAGCTAACTCAAGCTAGCTAAAGCTAACTCAAGCTAACTCAAGCTAACCCGAGCTAACTCAAGCTAGCTCAAGCTAACCCAAGCTAGCTAAAGCTAACTCAAGCTAACTCAAGCTAATTCAAGCTAACTCAAGCTAACTCAAGCTAACTCAAGCTAACTCAAGCTAGCTAAAGCTAACTCAAGCTAACTCAAGCTAACTCAAGCTAACCCGAGCTAACTCAAGCTAACTCAAGGTAGCTAAAGCTAGTTCAAGCTAACTCAAGCTAGCTAAAGCTAAGACAAGCTAACTCAAGCTAACTCAAGCTAACTCAAGCTAACTCAAGCTAACTCAAGCTAACTCAAGCTAGTTCAAGCTAACTCAAGCTAACTCAAGCTAACTCAAGCTAGCTAAAGCTAACTCAAGCTAACTCAAGCTAACTCAAGCTAACCCGAGCTAACTCAAGCTAACTCAAGGTAGCTAAAGCTAGTTCAAGCTAACTCAAGCTAGCTAAAGCTAAGACAAGCTAACTCAAGCTAACTCAAGCTAACTCAAGCTAACTCAAGCTAACTAAAGCTAGTTCAAGCTAACTCAAGCTAGCTAAAGCTAACTCAAGCTAACTCAAGCTAACTCAAGCTAGCTCAAGCTAACTCAAGCTAGTTCAAGCTAACTCAAGCTAGCTAAAGCTAACTCAAGCTAACTCAAGCTAACTCAAGCTAACTCAAGCTAGCTAAAGCTAACCCGAGCTAACTCAAGCTAGCTCAAGCTAACCCAAGCTAGCTAAAGCTAACTCAAGCTAACTCAAGCTAATTCAAGCTAACTCAAGCTAACTCAAGCTAACTCAAGCTAACTCAAGCTAGCTAAAGCTAACTCAAGCTAACTCAAGCTAACTCAAGCTAACCCGAGCTAACTCAAGCTAACTCAAGGTAGCTAAAGCTAGTTCAAGCTAACTCAAGCTAGCTAAAGCTAAGACAAGCTAACTCAAGCTAACTCAAGCTAACTCAAGCTAACTCAAGCTAACTCAAGCTAACTCAAGCTAGTTCAAGCTAACTCAAGCTAACTCAAGCTAACTCAAGCTAGCTAAAGCTAACTCAAGCTAACTCAAGCTAACTCAAGCTAACCCGAGCTAACTCAAGCTAACTCAAGGTAGCTAAAGCTAGTTCAAGCTAACTCAAGCTAGCTAAAGCTAAGACAAGCTAACTCAAGCTAACTCAAGCTAACTCAAGCTAACTCAAGCTAACTAAAGCTAGTTCAAGCTAACTCAAGCTAGCTAAAGCTAACTCAAGCTAACTCAAGCTAACTCAAGCTAGCTCAAGCTAACTCAAGCTAGTTCAAGCTAACTCAAGCTAGCTAAAGCTAACTCAAGCTAACTCAAGCTAACTCAAGCTAACTCAAGCTAGCTAAAGCTAACTCAAGCTAACTCAAGCTAACCCGAGCTAACTCAAGCTAGCTCAAGCTAACCCAAGCTAGCTAAAGCTAACTCAAGCTAACTCAAGCTAATTCAAGCTAACTCAAGCTAACTCAAGCTAACTCAAGCTAACTCAAGCTAGCTAAAGCTAACTCAAGCTAACTCAAGCTAACTCAAGCTAACCCGAGCTAACTCAAGCTAACTCAAGGTAGCTAAAGCTAGTTCAAGCTAACTCAAGCTAGCTAAAGCTAAGACAAGCTAACTCAAGCTAACTCAAGCTAACTCAAGCTAACTCAAGCTAACTCAAGCTAGTTCAAGCTAACTTAATGAAGTTAACCCAAGCTAACTTGGGTTAATGAAGTCAAACTCAAGCTAACCCGAGCTAACTCAAGCTAACTCAAGCTAATTCAAGCTAACTCAAGCTAACTCAAGCTAATTCAAGCTAACTCAAGCTAATTCAAGCTAACTCAAGCTAGCTAAAGCTAACTCAAGCTAACTCAAGCTAACTCAAGCTAGCTCAAGCTAACTCAAGCTAACTCAAGCTAACTCAAGCTAACCCGAGCTAACTCAAGCTAACTCAAGGTAGCTAAAGCTAGTTCAAGCTAGCTCAAGCTAGCTAAAGCTAAGACAAGCTAACTCAAGCTAACTCAAGCTAACTCAAGCTAGTTCAAGCTAACTCAAGCTAGCTAAAGCTAACTCAAGCTAACTCAAGCTAACTCAAGCTAGCTCAAGCTAACTCAAGCTAGTTCAAGCTAACTCAAGCTAGCTAAAGCTAACTCAAGCTAACTCAAGCTAACTCAAGCTAGCTCAAGCTAACTCAAGCTAGTTCAAGCTAACTCAAGCTAGCTAAAGCTAACTCAAGCTAACTCAAGCTAACTCAAGCTAACTCAAGCTAGCTAAAGCTAACTCAAGCTAACTCAAGCTAACCCGAGCTAACTCAAGCTAGCTCAAGCTAACCCAAGCTAGCTAAAGCTAACTCAAGCTAACTCAAGCTAATTCAAGCTAACTCAAGCTAACTCAAGCTAACTCAAGCTAACTCAAGCTAGCTAAAGCTAACTCAAGCTAACTCAAGCTAACTCAAGCTAACCCGAGCTAACTCAAGCTAACTCAAGGTAGCTAAAGCTAGTTCAAGCTAACTCAAGCTAGCTAAAGCTAAGACAAGCTAACTCAAGCTAACTCAAGCTAACTCAAGCTAACTCAAGCTAACTCAAGCTAGTTCAAGCTAACTCAAGCTAACTCAAGCTAACTCAAGCTAGCTAAAGCTAACTCAAGCTAACTCAAGCTAACTCAAGCTAACCCGAGCTAACTCAAGCTAACTCAAGGTAGCTAAAGCTAGTTCAAGCTAGCTCAAGCTAGCTAAAGCTAAGACAAGCTAACTCAAGCTAACTCAAGCTAACTCAAGCTAGTTCAAGCTAACTCAAGCTAGCTAAAGCTAACTCAAGCTAACTCAAGCTAACTCAAGCTAGCTCAAGCTAACTCAAGCTAGTTCAAGCTAACTCAAGCTAGCTAAAGCTAACTCAAGCTAACTCAAGCTAACTCAAGCTAACTCAAGCTAGCTAAAGCTAACTCAAGCTAACTCAAGCTAACCCGAGCTAACTCAAGCTAGCTCAAGCTAACCCAAGCTAGCTAAAGCTAACTCAAGCTAACTCAAGCTAATTCAAGCTAACTCAAGCTAACTCAAGCTAACTCAAGCTAACTCAAGCTAGCTAAAGCTAACTCAAGCTAACTCAAGCTAACTCAAGCTAACCCGAGCTAACTCAAGCTAACTCAAGGTAGCTAAAGCTAGTTCAAGCTAACTCAAGCTAGCTAAAGCTAAGACAAGCTAACTCAAGCTAACTCAAGCTAACTCAAGCTAACTCAAGCTAACTCAAGCTAACTCAAGCTAGTTCAAGCTAACTCAAGCTAACTCAAGCTAACTCAAGCTAGCTAAAGCTAACTCAAGCTAACTCAAGCTAACTCAAGCTAACCCGAGCTAACTCAAGCTAACTCAAGGTAGCTAAAGCTAGTTCAAGCTAACTCAAGCTAGCTAAAGCTAAGACAAGCTAACTCAAGCTAACTCAAGCTAACTCAAGCTAACTCAAGCTAACTAAAGCTAGTTCAAGCTAACTCAAGCTAGCTAAAGCTAACTCAAGCTAACTCAAGCTAACTCAAGCTAGCTCAAGCTAACTCAAGCTAGTTCAAGCTAACTCAAGCTAGCTAAAGCTAACTCAAGCTAACTCAAGCTAACTCAAGCTAACTCAAGCTAGCTAAAGCTAACCCGAGCTAACTCAAGCTAGCTCAAGCTAACCCAAGCTAGCTAAAGCTAACTCAAGCTAACTCAAGCTAATTCAAGCTAACTCAAGCTAACTCAAGCTAACTCAAGCTAACTCAAGCTAGCTAAAGCTAACTCAAGCTAACTCAAGCTAACTCAAGCTAACCCGAGCTAACTCAAGCTAACTCAAGGTAGCTAAAGCTAGTTCAAGCTAACTCAAGCTAGCTAAAGCTAAGACAAGCTAACTCAAGCTAACTCAAGCTAACTCAAGCTAACTCAAGCTAACTCAAGCTAACTCAAGCTAGTTCAAGCTAACTCAAGCTAACTCAAGCTAACTCAAGCTAGCTAAAGCTAACTCAAGCTAACTCAAGCTAACTCAAGCTAACCCGAGCTAACTCAAGCTAACTCAAGGTAGCTAAAGCTAGTTCAAGCTAACTCAAGCTAGCTAAAGCTAAGACAAGCTAACTCAAGCTAACTCAAGCTAACTCAAGCTAACTCAAGCTAACTAAAGCTAGTTCAAGCTAACTCAAGCTAGCTAAAGCTAACTCAAGCTAACTCAAGCTAACTCAAGCTAGCTCAAGCTAACTCAAGCTAGTTCAAGCTAACTCAAGCTAGCTAAAGCTAACTCAAGCTAACTCAAGCTAACTCAAGCTAACTCAAGCTAGCTAAAGCTAACTCAAGCTAACTCAAGCTAACCCGAGCTAACTCAAGCTAGCTCAAGCTAACCCAAGCTAGCTAAAGCTAACTCAAGCTAACTCAAGCTAATTCAAGCTAACTCAAGCTAACTCAAGCTAACTCAAGCTAACTCAAGCTAGCTAAAGCTAACTCAAGCTAACTCAAGCTAACTCAAGCTAACCCGAGCTAACTCAAGCTAACTCAAGGTAGCTAAAGCTAGTTCAAGCTAACTCAAGCTAGCTAAAGCTAAGACAAGCTAACTCAAGCTAACTCAAGCTAACTCAAGCTAACTCAAGCTAACTCAAGCTAACTCAAGCTAGTTCAAGCTAACTCAAGCTAACTCAAGCTAACTCAAGCTAGCTAAAGCTAACTCAAGCTAACTCAAGCTAACTCAAGCTAACCCGAGCTAACTCAAGCTAACTCAAGGTAGCTAAAGCTAGTTCAAGCTAACTCAAGCTAGCTAAAGCTAAGACAAGCTAACTCAAGCTAACTCAAGCTAACTCAAGCTAACTCAAGCTAACTAAAGCTAGTTCAAGCTAACTCAAGCTAGCTAAAGCTAACTCAAGCTAACTCAAGCTAACTCAAGCTAGCTCAAGCTAACTCAAGCTAGTTCAAGCTAACTCAAGCTAGCTAAAGCTAACTCAAGCTAACTCAAGCTAACTCAAGCTAACTCAAGCTAGCTAAAGCTAACTCAAGCTAACTCAAGCTAACCCGAGCTAACTCAAGCTAGCTCAAGCTAACCCAAGCTAGCTAAAGCTAACTCAAGCTAACTCAAGCTAATTCAAGCTAACTCAAGCTAACTCAAGCTAACTCAAGCTAACTCAAGCTAGCTAAAGCTAACTCAAGCTAACTCAAGCTAACTCAAGCTAACCCGAGCTAACTCAAGCTAACTCAAGGTAGCTAAAGCTAGTTCAAGCTAACTCAAGCTAGCTAAAGCTAAGACAAGCTAACTCAAGCTAACTCAAGCTAACTCAAGCTAACTCAAGCTAACTCAAGCTAGTTCAAGCTAACTTAATGAAGTTAACCCAAGCTAACTTGGGTTAATGAAGTCAAACTCAAGCTAACCCGAGCTAACTCAAGCTAACTCAAGCTAATTCAAGCTAACTCAAGCTAACTCAAGCTAATTCAAGCTAACTCAAGCTAATTCAAGCTAACTCAAGCTAGCTCAAGCTAACTCAAGCTAACCCAAGCTAACTTAAGCTAGCTTAAGCTAATTAAAGCTAATTAAAGCTAACTCAAGCTAACCCAAGCTAACTTAAGCTAGCTCTAGCTGGCTGCCACTGTTAGGCCATTTGGGAGCGCTTTTCTCGCACTCTGATTGGCTGCCACTGTTAGGCCATTTGGGAGCGCTTTTCTCGCACTCTGATTGGCTGCCACTGTTAGGCCATTTGGGAGCGCTTTTCTCGCACTCTGATTGGCTGCCACTGTTAGGCCATTTGGGAGCGCTTTTCTCGCACTCTGATTGGCTGCCACTGTTAGGCCATTTGGGAGCGCTTTTCTCGCACTCTGATTGGCTGCCACTGTTAGGCCATTTGGGAGCGCTTTTCTCGCACTCTGATTGGCTGCCACTGTTAGGCCATTTGGGAGCGCTTTTCTCGCACTCTGATTGGCTGCCACTGTTAGGCCATTTGGGAGCGCTTTTCTCGCACTCTGATTGGCTGCCACTGTTAGGCCATTTGGGAGCGCTTTTCTCGCACTCTGATTGGCTGCCACTGTTAGGCCATTTGGGAGCGCTTTTCTCGCACTCTGATTGGCTGCCACTGTTAGGCCATTTGGGAGCGCTTTTCTCGCACTCTGATTGGCTGCCACTGTTAGGCCATTTGGGAGCGCTTTTCTCGCACTCTGATTGGCTGCCACTGTTAGGCCATTTGGGAGCGCTTTTCTCGCACTCTGATTGGCTGCCACTGTTAGGCCATTTGGGAGCGCTTTTCTCGCACTCTGATTGGCTGCCACTGTTAGGCCATTTGGGAGCGCTTTTCTCGCACTCTGATTGGCTGCCACTGTTAGGCCATTTGGGAGCGCTTTTCTCGCACTCTGATTGGCTGCCACTGTTAGGCCATTTGGGAGCGCTTTTCTCGCACTCTGATTGGCTGCCACTGTTAGGCCATTTTGGGAGCGCTTTTCTCGCATCTGATTGGCTGCCACTGTTAGGCCATTTGGGAGCGCTTTTCTCGCACTCTGATTGGCTGCCACTGTTAGGCCATTTGGGAGCGCTTTTCTCGCACTCTGATTGGCTGCCACTGTTAGGCCATTTGGGAGCGCTTTTCTCGCACTCTGATTGGCTGCCACTGTTAGGCCATTTGGGAGCGCTTTTCTCGCACTCTGATTGGCTGCCACTGTTAGGCCATTTGGGAGCGCTTTTCTCGCACTCTGATTGGCTGCCACTGTTAGGCCATTTGGGAGCGCTTTTCTCGCACTCTGATT